>NC_068423.1:32057509-32302509 GCF_023373465.1 Oncorhynchus keta | reverse complement strand
ACACACACACACACACACACACACACACACACACACTGGATATACTATTCACACACACACACACACACACACACACACTGGATATACTATTCACACACACACACACACACACACACACACACACACACACACACACACACACACACACACACACACTGGATATACTATTCACACACACACACACACACACACACACACACACACACACACACACACACACACACACACACACACACACACACACACACACACACTGGATATACTATTCACACACACACACACACTGGATATACTATTCACACACACACACACACACACTGGATATACTATTCACACACACACACACACACACACACACACACACACACACACACACACACACACACACACACACACACACACACACACACACACACACACACACACACTGGATATACTATTCACACACACACACACACACACACACACACACACTGGATATACTATTCACACACACACACACACACACACACACACACACTGGATATACTATTCACACACACACACACACACACACACACACACACACACACACACACACACACTGGATATACTATTCACACACACACACACACACACACACACACACACACACACACACACAGGATATACTATTCACACACACACACACACACACACACACACACACACACACACACACACACACACACACACACACACACACTGGATATACTATACACACACACACACACACACTGGATATACTATACACACACACACACACACACACTGGATATACTATACACACACACACACACACACACTGGATATACTATTCACACACACACACACACACACACACACTGGATATACTATTCACACACACACACACACACACACACTGGATATACTATTCACACACACACACACACACACACACACACACACACACACACTGGATATACTATTCACACACACACACACACACACACACACACACACAGGATATACTATTCACACACACACACACACACACACACACACACACACACACACACACACACACACACACACACACTGGATATACTATTCACACACACACACACACACACACACACATTCACACACACACACACACTGGATATACTATTCACACACACACACACACACACACACACACACACACACACACACACACACACACACACACACACACACTGGATATACTATTCACACACACACACACACACACACACACACACACACACACACACACACACACACACACACACACACTGGATATACTATTCACACACACACACACACACACACACACACACACACACACACACTGGATATACTATTCACACACACACACACACACACACACACACACACACACACACACACACACACACTGGATATACTATTCACACACACACACACACACACACACACACACACACACACACACACACACACACTGGATATACTATTCACACACACACACACACACACACACACACACACACACACACACACACACACACACACACACACTGGATATACTATTCACACACACACACACACACACACACACACACACACACACACACACACACTGGATATACTATTCACACACACACACACACACACACACACACACACACACACACACACACTGGATATACTATTCACACACACACACACACACACACACTGGATATACTATTCACACACACACACACACACACACACACACACACACACACACACACACACACACACACACACACACACACTGGATATACTATTCACACACACACACACACACACACACACACACACACACACACACTGGATATACTATTCACACACACACACACACACACACACACACACACACACACACACACACACACACACACACACACACACACACACACACACACACACACACACACACACTGGATATACTATTCACACACACACACACACACACACACACACACACTGGATATACTATTCACACATACACACACACACTGGATATACTATTCACACACACACACACACACACACTGGATATACTATTCACACACACACACACACACACACACACACACTGGATATACTATTCACACACACACACACACACACACACACACACACACACACACACACACACACACACACACACACACTGGATATACTATTCACACACACACACACACACTGGATATACTATTCACACACACACACACACACACACACACACACACACACACACACACACACACACACACACACACACACACACACACACTGGATATACTATTCACACACACACACACACACACACACTGGATATACTATTCACACACACACACACACTGGATATACTATTCACACACACACACACACTGGATATACTATTCACACACACACACACACACACACACACACACACACACACACACACACACACACACACACACACACACACACACACTGGATATACTATTCACACACACACACACACACACACACACACACACACACTGGATATACTATTCACACACACACACACACACACACACACACACACACACACACACACACACACTGGATATACTATTCACACACACACACACACACACACACTGGATATACTATTCACACACACACACACACACACACACACACACACTGGATATACTATTCACACACACACACACACACACACACACACACACACACACACACACACTGGATATACTATTCACACACACACACACACACACACACACACTGGATATACTATTCACACACACACACACACACACTGGATATACTATTCACACACACACACACACACACTGGATATACTATTCACACACACACACACACACACACACACACACACACACACACACACACACTGGATATACTATTAACACACACACACACACACACACACACACACACACACACACACACACACACACACTGGATATACTATTCACACACACACACACACACACACACACACTGGATATACTATTCACACACACACACACACACACACACACACACTGGATATACTACACACACACACACACACACACACACACACACACACTGGATATACTATTCACACACACACACACACACACACACTGGATATACTATTCACACACACACACACACACACACACACACACACACATACACACACACACACACACACACACTGGATATACTATTCACACACACACACACACACACACACACACACACACACACACTGGATATACTATTCACACACACACACACACACACACACACACACACACACACACACACACACACACACACACACACACACACACACACACACTGGATATACTATTCACACACACACACACACACTGGATATACTATTCACACACACACACACACACTGGATATACTATTCACACACACACACACACACTGGATATACTATTCACACACACACACACACACTGGATATACTATTCACACACACACACACACACTGGATATACTATTCACACACACACACACACACTGGATATACTATTCACACACACACACACACACTGGATATACTATTCACACACACACACACACACACTGGATATACTATTCACACACACACACACACACACTGGATATACTATTCACACACACACACACACTGGATATACTATACACACACACACACACACTGGATATACTATTCACACACACACACACACACTGGATATACTATTCACACACACAATGGATATACTATTCACACACACACACACACACACACACACACTGGATATACTATACACACACACACACACACACTGGATATACTATACACACACACACACACACTGGATATACTATACACACACACACACACACTGGATATACTATACACACACACACACACACACACACACACACACACTGGATATACTATACACACACACACACACACTGGATATACTATACACACACACACACACACACACACTGGATATACTATACACACACACACACACACACACACTGGATATACTATACACACACACACACACACACTGGATATACTATACACACACACACACACACACACTGGATATACTATACACACACACACACACACACACTGGATATACTATACACACACACACACACACACTGGATATACTATACACACACACACACACACTGGATATACTATTCACACACACACACAGTCAATCAATCACACACACACACACACACACACACACTGTGCATGAATGCAGGCACACACACAGGACCAACTGAAAAAGTCCTCATACAGTTGATAATGTAATGTGAGGTCCTAACAAGTATACAATTATAGGGCTCCTAACAAGTATACATTTATAGGGCTCCTAACAAGTATACATTTATAGGGCTCCTAACAAGTATACAATTATAGGGCTCCTAACAAGTATACATTTATAGGGCTCCTAACAAGTATACAATTATAGGGCTCCTAACAAGTATACAATTATAGGGCTCCTAACAAGTATACAATTATAGGGCTCCTAACAAGTATACAATTATAGGGCTCCTAACAAGTATACAATTATAGGGCTCCTAACAAGTATACAATTATAGGGCTCCTAACAAGTATACAGTTAGGGCTCCTAACAAGTATACAGTTATAGGGCTCCTAACAAGTATACAATTATAGGGCTCCTAACAAGTATACAATTATAGGGCTTCTAACAAGTATACAATTATAGGGCTCCTAACAAGTATACATTTATAGGGCTCCTAACAAGTATACAATTATAGGGCTCCTAACAAGTATACATTTATAGGGCTCCTAACAAGTATACAATTATAGGGCTCCTAACAAGTATACAATTATAGGGCTCCTAACAAGTATACAATTATAGGGCTCCTAACAAGTATAGTAGTCATAAGTAAACCTGACCCCTGACCCCTCAGGTCTCCTGGAGACGGTCTCCTCTGTGCTGCTCCACCCCAGCATGGCGGCCCGCTTGGCTGCGGCCTGGTGTTTACGCTGCGTTGCCGTGGCGCTGCCCTATCAGCTGACTCCGTTGCTGGAGCGCTGTGCGGAGCGCATCAACAACCTGAAGAGCTCTCCAGAGGCCGTCAGCGGTTACAGCTTCGCCGTGGCTGCTCTGCTGGGCGGCGTGCACCAGTGTCCTCTGGGAGTACCACATTCCAAGGGGAAGGTATGTACCCGTTTTGTCTGACCCATTTCCCTCGGTCCAACCCTAAAGGCCCGATCCAATCTGTGATGCCGAGAACGCGGACGGAATCACGGAATCCAGACATTAAAACTCAATTCAACAATATAATAAGATGTACTGACCCGAGTAGGGAATCAACTAGATGATGTAGGGAATCAACTAGATGTATTGACCCTAGTAGGGAATCAACTAGATGTATTGACCCTAGTAGGGAATCGACTAGATGTATTGACCCTAGTAGGGAATCAACTAGATGATGTAGGGAATCAACTAGATGTATTGACCCTAGTAGGGAATCAACTAGATGTATTGACCCTAGTAGGGAATCGACTAGATGTATTGACCCTAGTAGGGAATCAACGAGATGTAGGGAATCAACTAGATGTATTGACCCTAGTAGGGAATCAACTAGATGTATTGACCCTAGTAGGGAATCAACTAGATGTATTGACCCTAGTGGGGAATCAACTAGATGTATTGACCTAGTAGGAATAGTAGGGAATCAACTAGATGTATTGACCCTAGTAGGGAATCAACTAGATGTATTGACCCTAGTAGGGAATCAACTAGATGTATTGACCCTAGTGGGGAATCAACTAGATGTATTGACCCTAGTAGGGAATCAACTAGATGTATTGACCCTAGTAGGGAATCAACTAGATGTATTGACCCTAGTAGGGAATCGACTAGATGTATTGACCCTAGTAGGGAATCAACGAGATGTAGGGAATCAACTAGATGTATTGACCCTAGTAGGGAATCAACTAGATGTATTGACCCTAGTAGGGAATCAACTAGATGTATTGACCCTAGTAGGGAGTCAACTAGATGTATTGACCCTAGTGGGGAATCAACTAGATGTATTGACCCTAGTGGGGAGTCAACTAGATGTATTGACCCTAGTGGGGAGTCAACTAGATGTATTGACCCTAGTGGGGAATCGACTAGATGTATTGACCCTAGTAGGGAATCAACTAGATGTATTGACCCTAGTAGGGAATCGACTAGATGTATTGACCCTAGTGGGGAATCAACTAGATGTATTGACCCTAGTGGGGAATCGACTAGATGTATTGACCCTAGTGGGGAATCAACTAGATGTATTGACCCTAGTGGGGAATCAACTAGATGTATTGACCCTAGTGGGGAATCGACTAGATGTATTGACCCTAGTGGGGAATCGACTAGATGTATTGACCTAGTGGGGAATCGACTAGATGTATTGACCCTAGTGGGGAATCGACTAGATGTATTGACCCTAGTAGGGAATCAACTAGATGTATTGACCCTAGTGGGGAATCGACTAGATGTATTGACCCTAGTGGGGAATCAAATAAATATATATATTCTAATCTCTCTCTGTTCTAGCTGATGTTATATACTCTAATCTCTCTCTATTCTAGCTGGTGGTATATGCTCTAATCTCTCTCTGTTCCCTCTGGTGGTATATACTCTAATCTCCCTGTTCTAGCTGGTGGTATATACTCTAATCTCTCTCTGTTCTCTCTGGTGGTATGTACTCTAATTTCTGTCTGTTCTAGCTGGTGTTATATACTCTAATCTCTCTCTGTTCTAGCTGGTGTTATATACTCTGTTCTCTCTGGTGTTATATACTCTAATCTCTCTCTGTTCTAGCTGGTGTTATATACTCTAATCTCTGTCTGTTCTAGCTGGTGTTATATACTCTAATCTCTCTCTATTCTAGCTGGTGGTATATACTCTAATCTCTCTGTTCTAGCTGGTGGTATATACTCTAATCTCTCTGTTCTCTCTGGTGTTATGTACTCTACTCTCTCTCTGTTCTAGCTGGTGTTATATACTCTAATCTCTCTGTTCTAGCTGGTGTTATATACTCTAATCTCTCTGTTCTCTCTGGTGTTATATATTCTAATCTCTGTCTGTTCTCTCTGGTGTTATATACTCTAATCTCTCTGTTCTAGCTGGTGTTATATACTCTAATCTCTCTCTGTTCTAGCTGGTGTTATATACTCTAATCTCTCTGTTCTAGCTGGTGTTATATACTCTAATCTCTCTCTGTTCCCTCTGGTGGTATATACTCTAATCTCTGTCTGTTCTAGCTGGTGGTATATACTCTAATCTCTCTCTGTTCTAGCTGGTGGTATATACTCTAATCTCTCTCTGTTCTAGCTGGTGGTATATACTCTAATCTCTCTATTCTAGCTGGTGGTATATACTCTAATCTCTCTGTTCTAGCTGGTGGTATATACTCTAATCTCTGTCTGTTCTAGCTGGTGGTATGTACTCTAATCTCCCTGTTAAAAGCTGGTGGTATATACTCTAATCTCTCTCTATTCTAGCTGGTGGTATATACTCTATCTCTCTGTTCTAGCTGGTGGTATATACTCTAATCTCTGTCTGTTCTAGCTGGTGGTATATACTCTAATCTCTCTGTTCTAGCTGGTGGTATATACTCTAATCTCTGTCTGTTCTAGCTGGTGGTATATACTCTAATCTCTCTCTGTTCTAGCTGGTGGTATATACTCTAATCTCTCTCTGTTCTAGCTGGTGGTATATACTCTAATCTCTGTCTGTTCTAGCTGGTGGTATATACTCTAATCTCTGTCTGTTCTAGCTGGTGGTATATACTCTAATCTCTCTCTGTTCTAGCTGGTGGTATATACTCTAATCTCTGTCTGTTCTAGCTGGTGGTATATACTCTAATCTCTCTGTTCTAGCTGGTGGTATATACTCTAATCTCTCTCTGTTTCTCTGGTGGTATATACTCTAATCTCTCTCTGTTCTAGCTGGTGTTATATACTCTAATCTCTCTCTATTCTAGCTGGTGGTATATGCTCTAATCTCTGTCTGTTCTAGCTGGTGGTATATACTCTAATCTCTCTGTTCTAGCTGGTGGTATATACTCTAATCTCTGTCTGTTCTAGCTGGTGGTATATGCTCTAATCTCTGTCTGTTCTAGCTGGTGGTATACTCTAATCTCTCTCTGTTCTAGCTGGTGGTGAGCATAGCTGAGGACTTGCTCCGTACAGCAGCCCAGAACAGCCGTCTTTCTCTGCAGAGAACCCAGGCTGGATGGCTGCTGCTGGGGGCACTAATGTCTCTGGGTGAGTTAGTTCCCTACCCCTAACACCAAACCCCTAGCCCCTAACCCCTAGCCCCTAACCCCTAGCCCCTAACACCTGGCCCCTAACATCTAACACCAAATCCTTAACCCTAAACCACTAACACCAAGCCCCTAACCCCTAACACCAAGCCCTAGCCGAACACCAAACCCCTAGCCGAACACCAAACCCCTAGCCGAACACCAAACCCCTAGCCGAACACCTAACCCCTAACCCCTAACCCCTAACACCAAACCCCCTAACACCAAACCCCTAACACCAAAGCCCTAACCCCTAGCACAACTGACCCAGGCTGAGGCCCGATGCTGGCCCCAGTTGGCCCACTGTTCTGTCAGTCTCCTTAACATTTAGCTGGGTTTTTCAGCTGCTCTTCCATATGTTCTGTGTCGTTCTTCAGCTAAAGCAGTCCAGAGTGTTTTTATCTTTCTTCACATTGACAGGGTGTAATGGTCCAACACGACAACCTGTTTGGTCTCCAGTCCTAACACTTGTTATTTGTGAACCTGACGCTGTGTCCAGGCCCGTCCCTGGTCCGCTATCACCTTCCCAAGATGCTGCTGCTGTGGAGGAACGTGTTCCCCCGTTCCCAGAAAGAGATGGAGGCAGAGAAGGCTAGAGGAGACAGCTTCACCTGGCAGGTTACGCTGGAGGGACGTGCTGGGGCTCTCTGTGGTAGGGAGACGCCTGCATGCTCTTCACTACAGTAATGTGTGGCTGGTCATTCTGGATCCCAAGGAGTTTTGCTTTATCTGAAATGTCCCCCTCCTCTCCTCCCTCTTCCTCTCCCCCCTCTCTCTCTCCTCCTCTCCTCCCTTTCATTCTCCTCTCTCTCTCTCTCCTCCCTCTACCTCTCCTCCCTCTCTCTCCACCCCTTCTCCCTCTCTCTCTCCTCCTCTCCTCCCTTTCATTCTCCTCTCCTCTCTCTCTCTCTCCTCCCTCTCTCCACCCCTCCCTCTCTCCTCCTCAAGCCATGCGTAGCTTTGTGGCCCATTGTCCTGAGCTGCTGACAGAGGATGTGATCCGCAGGCTGATGACACCTATCGAGTGCGCCATGACCATGATGTCACAGTGAGTATGATTGATTTGACTGACTGACCTGGGGGCGGGGGGGTCCCTCCACTTCCGACCGGTTGTCGTTGTTTATGATGATTTTGTTGTTGTTTATTATGTTGTTGTTTATTATGGTGTTGTTGTTTATTATGGTGTTGTTGTTTATTATGGTGTTGTTGTTTATTATGGTGTTGTTGTTATGGTGTTGTTGTTATGGTGTTGTTGTTTATTATGTTGTTGTTGTTTATTATGTTGTTGTTTATTATGTTGTTGCTGTTTATTATGTTGTTGCTGTTTATTATGTTGTTGTTGTTGTTTATTATGTTGTTGTTGTTTATTATGTTGTTGTTGTTGTTTATTATGTTTTTGTTGTTGTTTATTATGTTGTTGTTGTTGTTGTTTATTATGTTGTTGCTGTTTATTATGGTGTTTATTATGTTGTTGTTTATCCTCAGTGTCCCGTCAGTCATCAAGGTGCATGGCACCCATCTGAAAGCCAGTGCAGCTATGGTGAGGCTGAGACTCTATGACATCTTGGCGCTGCTTCCCCCGAAGACATACGAAGGTACCGACCGGAGGAAATATTACCAGACTTTTTAATTAGGCTTCGATCCAACAGCTGGTGTTGAGGTGTTAGTCCTATAGGGCTGGTTTACCGCACCCTGATTTAAGACAGAGCATATGTTCAGTCTGTGTCCGTTTAGTTGTCCCTAACCTTTCCATCTCCCCTCTGTAGGTAGTTTCAATGCCCTGCTGAGAGAGCTGGTGGCCGAGTTCACTCTGACTGATAACTCTGCCAACACCACCACCTCGTTGCTACGCTCCCTCTGTCACTATGACGACAGTGTTCTGATGGGGTCCTGGCTACAGGAGACTGACCACAAGTCTATCGAGGACCAGGTAACTGACCTACTGTAAAGGTTAGAGGTTACGGTAAAGCGAAGTGCCCATCTCCAAACGGACGGAACATGACACAATATTCATATAGAAATACATTGTGTAGAACCTCGTGGTTTTCTGTCAGCTAGGATCGTGTCCGATCTGTTTTATTCTATTTCTATCTGCAATTTTAAGGATGTTTCACATCACTGAATACACCCCCTGCTTTTGTTAATTGTGTGTGTGTGTGTGTGTGTGTGTGTGTGTGTGTGTGTGTGTGTGTGTGTGTGTGTGTGTGTGTGTGTGTAGCTCCAGCCCAACAGTGCGTCAGGCAGTGGCGCTCTAGAACACGACCCCTCCTCCATCTACCTGAGGGTACCGATGGGCGAGGCCATGCCTGGGCCCCTCCCCCTTGGCGTTTCTGTCATCGACGCCTCCGTCGCTCTGTTCGGAGTGGTGTTCCCTCATGTCTCCTTTAAACACAGGTGAGACTACCTGTCAGTCCTAACTCTGACCCCTGACCCCTAACACAGGTCAGAGACTACCTGTCAGTCCTAACTCTGACCCCTGACCCCTAACACAGGTCAGAGACTACCTGTCAGTCCTAACTCTGACCCCTAACACAGGTCAGAGACTACCTGTCAGTCCTAACTCTGACCCCTGACCCCTAACACAGGTCAGAGACCTGGTCCCTGGTCAACTGACATTTGACATTCCTAGAATAATCTAATATTGTTTGTCTCGGTCTTCAGAGTGGTTCAGGCCTTCAGTAGTTGAATCAGCTATGCTGCTTCTAGATGGAGTCAAACAGGGGGACTGGCCAGGGGGGTACTTCAGGAGAGGTTTGGGACTGGCCAGGGGGTACTTCAGGAGAGGTTTGGGACTGGCCGGGGGGTACTTCAGGAGAGGTTTGGGACAGGAGAGGTTTGGGACTGGCCGGGGGGTACTTCAGGAGAGGTTTGGGACTGGCCAGGGGGTACTTCAGGAGAGGTTTGGGACTGGCCAGGGGGGGGGTACTTCAGGGGTACTTCAGGAGGTTTGGGACTGGCCGGGGGTACTTCAGGAGAGGTTTGGGACTGGCCGGGGGGTACTTCAGGAGAGGTTTGGGACTGGCCGGGGGGTACTTCAGGAGAGGTTTGGGACTGGCCGGGGGGTACTTCAGGAGAGGTTTGGGACTGGCCAGGGGGTACTTCAGGAGAGGTTTGGGACTGGCCAGGGGGTACTTCAGGAGAGGTTTGGGACTGGCCAGGGGGTATTTCAGGAGAGGTTTGGGACTGGCCAGGAGAGGTTTGGGACTGGGGGGTACTTCAGGAGAGGTTTGGGACTGGCCAGGGGGTACTTCAGGAGAGGTTTGGGACTGGCCGGGGGGTACTTCAGGAGAGGTTTGGGACTGGCCAGGGGGTACTTCAGGAGAGGTTTGGGACTGGTCAGGGGGTACTTCAGGAGAGGTTTGGGAAACTACAAACAGGGGGACTGGCCAGGGGGGTACTTCAGGAGAGGTTTGGGACTGGCCGGGGGGGTACTTCAGGAGAGGTTTGGGACTGGCCGGGGGGTACTTCAGGAGAGGTTTGGGACTGGCCGGGGGGTACTTCAGGAGAGGTTTGGGACTGGCCGGGGGTACTTCAGGAGAGGTTTGGGACTGGCCAGGGGGTACTTCAGGAGAGGTTTGGGACTGGCCGGGGGGTACTTCAGGAGAGGTTTGGGACTGGCCGGGGGGTACTTCAGGAGAGGTTTGGGACTGGCCGGGGGGGTACTTCAGGAGAGGTTTGGGACTGGCCGGGGGGGTACTTCAGGAGAGGTTTGGGACTGGCCGGGGGGGTACTTCAGGAGAGGTTTGGGAAACAGTTTTTATTAATCTCTCACATTTGTCTGTTCTAGGCTGCAGATGCTGGACCACTTTGCAGAGTGTATTAAACAGGCCAAGGGGGTCAGACAGCAGGCTGTCCAGCTCAACATCTTCACCGCTGTCCTGAGCGCCCTCAAGGTGAGGCCTTTAACCTCTTGATTCGAGCCATCCCGGATCCGGGATCGTGAATACAGCCTCAAGCTCATTACCATAACGCAACGTTAACTATTCATGAAAATCGCAAATGAAATTAAATAAATATGCTAGCTCTCAAGCTTAGCCTTTTGTTAACAACACTGTCATATCAGATGTTCAATATATGATTTTCAACCATAGCAAAGCAAGCATTTGTGTAACAGTATTGATAGCTAGCGTAGTATTTAGCGTTAGCATTCAGCGGGCAACATTTTCACAAAAACAAGAAAAGCATTAAAATAAAATCATTTACCTTTGAAGAACTTCGGATGTTTTCAATGAGGAGACTCTCAGTTAGATAGCAAATGTTCAGTTTTTCCTGAAAGATTCTTTGTGTATCGCTCCGTTTTGTTCGTCATGTTTGGCTACCAAAAAAAAAACAAATTCAGTCATCAAAACGCCAAACTTTTTTCCAAATTAACTCCATAATATCGACTGAAACATGGTAAACGTTGTTTAGAATCAATCCTCAAGGTGTTTTTCACATATCTCTTCGATGATGTCGTTGTGGAAGTCTCCTCTCTCCTCTGAATCACATGGATGAATGCGTGCAGCTGGAGATTACGCAGACGGACACCTGGTAAATGTAGTCTCTTATGGCCAATCTTCCAATGATATGCCTACAAACACGTCACAATGCTGCAGACACCTTGGGGAAACGGCAGAACGTGTAGGCTGGTTCAGGGCGCATTCACAGCCATATAAGGAGACAATGGAAAACAGCGCCTCAAATTTTGCTCATTTCCTGTTTGAAGTTTCATCTTGGTTTCGCCTGTAGCATCAGTTCTGTGGCACTCACAGATAATATCTTTGCAGTTTTGGAAACGTCAGAGTGTTTTCTTTCCAAAGCTGTCAATTATATGCATAGTCGAGCCTCTTTTCGTGACAAAATATCTTGTTTAAAACGGGAACGTTTTTTTCATCCAAAAATGAAATACTGCCCCTAGTGTTCCAAGAGGTTAACTCCTGTTAAAGTTGCACAGGGAAATCTAAACACAATGGGCGAAACACAAAACCTTTCCAGTAGTGACAGCTTACTCTCTGTTCCTGGAGGGAGACCCTCCTGGAGGGGTTTACTCTCTGTTCCTGGAGGGAGACCCTCCTGGAGG
The DNA here is from genome assembly GCF_023373465.1 of Oncorhynchus keta. Classification (NCBI taxonomy): domain Eukaryota; kingdom Metazoa; phylum Chordata; class Actinopteri; order Salmoniformes; family Salmonidae; genus Oncorhynchus; species Oncorhynchus keta. Next base: position 32,289,053 of record NC_068423.1, on the reverse strand, counting down.
GTTTTACTCTCTGTTCTTGGAGGGAGACCCTCCAGGAGGGTTTTACTCTCTGTTCCTGGAGGGAGACCCTCCTGGAGGGTTTTACTCCCTGTTCCTGGAGAGAAACCCTCCTGTAGGTTTTAACTCCAACCCTGTTCCTGGAGAGAGACCCTCCTGTAGGTTTTAACACCAACCCTGTTCCTGGAGAGATACCGTCCAGGAGGGGCCCTGCAATGTATCCTGTTCTCTCTTCCCCAATGAACCAGCCAATCTTCTCTCCTCCCTGTAGGGTCTGGCAGAGAACAAGTCAACCCTGGGTCCTGAAGAGGTTCGTAAATCTGCCCTGGCGCTGGTGATGGGCGCTCTGGACAACCCAAACCCCATCCTGCGCTGTGCTGCTGGGGAGGCCTTGGGAAGGATGGCTCAGGTGGTGGGAGAGGCCACCTTCATTGCCCGCATGGCACAGTACAGCTTTGACAAGTACGACCCGTCTGTTGTTACTCGTATCTATCTAGCTTCATGTGTCACAGGGCTTTCCTCTCGGAGATCGCTCTCTCTCTTGACCTGCTTGACCTGCTTGACCTGCTTGACCTCGTGTTATTTTCTCTTAACCCCTGTATTTAACATATTAACGTCCCCCCTCCCCTCCCCTCCCATCCCCTCTCCTCCCATCCCCTCTCCTCCCATCCCCTCTCCTCTCTTCCCCTCTCCTCTCTTCCCCTCTCCTCTCTTCCCCTCTCCTCTCTTCCCCTCTCCTCTCTTCCCCTCTCCTCTCTTCCCCTCCTTCCCCTCTCTCCCCTCCCCTTCCCCCCTTCCCCTCCTCTCCCCTCCCCTCTCTTCCCCTCCCCTCTCTTCTCCTCTCTTTCCCCTCTCCTCTCTTCGCCTCTCTTCCCCTCTCCTCTCTTCCCCTCTCCTCTCTTCCTCCTCTCCTCTCTTCCCCTCCCCTCTCTTCCCATCCTCTCTTCCCCCTCCTCTCTTCCCCTCTCCTCTCGTCCCCTCTCCTCTCTCTCCTCTCGTCCCCTCTCTCTCGTCCCCTCTCCTCCCCTCTCCTCTCGTCCCCTCTCCTCTCGTCCCCTCTCCTCCCCTCTCCTCTCCTCCCCTCTCTTCGTCCCCCTCCTCTCTTCCCCCTCCTCTTCCCTCTCCTCTCTTCCCTCTTCCCCTTCCCCCTCCTCTCTTCCCCTCCTCTCTTCCCCTCTCCTCTTCGCCTCCCCTTTCCTCTCTTCCCCTCTCCTCTCATCCCCTCCCCTCCTTCCCCTCTCCTCTCTTCCCCTCCCTCCTTCCCCTCTCTCCTCTCTTCCCCCTCCTCTCTTCGCCTCTCCTCTCTTCGCCTCTCCTCTCTTCCCCTCTCCTCTCTTCCCCTCTCCTCTCTTCCCCTTTCCTCTCTTCCCCTCTCCTCTCTTCGCCTCTCCTCTCTTCGCCTCTCCTCTCTTCGCCTCTCCTCTCTTCGCCTCTCCCTTCCTCTCTTCCCCTCTCCTCTCTTCGCCTCCCCTTTCCTCTCTTCCCCTCTCCTCTCTTCGCCTCTCCTCTCTTCCCCCCTCCAGACTGAGGTCAGCCCGTGACGTGGTCTCCAGAACAGGCCACTCCCTGGCTCTGGGCTGTCTGCACAGATACGTAGGAGGGATTGGTTCAGGACAGCACCTCAAAACCAGCGTCAGCATCCTATTGGCCCTAGCCCAGGATGGAACCTCCCACGAGGTCCAGGTGAGGCTCTCTGAGTCTCAGGCTGCGTCCTGATTTGCCACCCTTCTCCTGACGTGTGTACTTCTGCACTCGCTGTAGTGGCTTTAAAAGCTCATTCCTGCTGTAAACTTGGTCAGAGGGGACTTTCCCACTATTATTCAATGGTAGAGAATCTGAACACAACCAGCTTCACAAAGGCAGCTCCCTAATACAAGTCTGGCTTGGACTTTGGAGAAGTGTAATGGGCCAGTTTCCCAGACACAGATTAAGCCAAATCCTAGATTTTAAAAAGCAGTTTCATTTGATTCTCCATTGAGTTTGGTTTTTAGTCCAAGTTCTTAATCTGTATCTGGGAAACTGGACCAATGTTTAGTTCCTCCATAATCCTGTAAGCTTTTGATCTGTGACCTCTCTGTCTCTCCAGACGTGGGCCCTCCACTCTCTGGCTCTCATCGTAGACTCCAGTGGCCCCATGTATCGAGGCTATGTGGAGCCCACCCTCTCCCTGGTCCTGACCCTGCTCCTAACCGTACCCCCGTCACACACTGAGGTACACCAGTGTCTGGGACGATGTCTGGGCGCTCTCATCACCACGGTTGGACCCGAACTACAGGGTAATGGTCAATGACGACAAGACGACCATGTCTAGCTTCCAGGCTGGCTAGTTTTGTCTCTAAAAGCATTGTCGTGCCAGTAGAGGGCAGTATACTGCTCCTACATATCTTTACAGATTATAATTTTACTTTGACTGCTAAGCAGGGATGGAAAAAGGACATCATTTACATAATTAAGTAAAGATATGTTAATGGTAAATGACTCGAGGGAAAGTAAAAGTCAACCAGTAAAATACTACTTGAGTAAAAGTCTAAAAAATATTTGTTTTTAAATATACTTAAGTATCAAGTTGCTTGTATTAAGCAAACTAGACGGCACCATTTGAACACTCTAACACTCAGACATCATTTACAGATAGCCAGGGGAACACTCAGACATCATTACAGATAGCCAGGGGAACACTCCAACACTCAGACATCATTTACAGATAGCCAGGGGAACACTCAGACATCATTACAGATAGCCAGGGGAACACTCCAACACTCAGACATCATTTACAGATAGCCAGGGGAACACTCAGACATCATTACAGATAGCCAGGGGAACACTCCAACACTCAGACATCATTTACCTATAGCCAGGGGAACACTCCAACACTCAGACATCATTTACCTATAGCCAGGGGAACACTCAGACATCATTTACATATAGCCAGGGGAACACTCAGACATCATTTACATATAGCCAGGGGAACACTCCAACACTCAGACATCATTTACCTATAGCCAGGGGCACACTCAGACATCATTTACATATAGCCAGGGGAACACTCCAACACTCAGACATCATTTACCTATAGCCAGGGGAACACTCCAACACTCAGACATCATTTACCTATAGCCAGGGGAACACTCCAACACTCAGACATCATTACAGATAGCCAGGGGAACACTCCAACACTCAGACATCATTACAGATAGCCAGGGGAACACTCCAACACTCAGACATCATTTACAGATAGCCAGGGGAACACTCCAACACTCAGACATCATTACAGATAGCCAGGGGAACACTCCAACACTCAGACATCATTACAGATAGCCAGGGGAACACTCCAACACTCAGACATCATTACAGATAGCCAGGGGAACACTCCAACACTCAGACATCATTTACAGATAGCCAGGGGAACACTCAGACATCATTACAGATAGCCAGGGGAACACTCCAACACTCAGACATCATTTACATATAGCCAGGGGAACACTCAGACATCCTTACAGATAGCCAGGGGAACACTCCAACACTCAGACATCATTTACAGATAGCCAGGGGCACATTCTAACACTCAGACATCATTTACAGATAGCCAGGGGAACACTCCAACACTCAGACATCATTTACAGATAGCCAGGGGAACACTCAGACATCATTACAGATAGCCAGGGGAACACTCCAACACTCAGACATCATTTACATATAGCCAGGGGAACACTCAGACATCATTACAGATAGCCAGGGGAACACTCCAACACTCAGACATCATTTACAGATAGCCAGGGGAACACTCCAACACACAGACATCATTACAGATAGCCAGGGGAACACTCCAACACTCAGACATCATTACAGATAGCCAGGGGAACACTCCAACACTCAGACATCATTACAGATAGCCAGGGGAACACTCCAACACTCAGACATCATTTACAGATAGCCAGGGGAACACTCCAACACTCAGACATCATTACAGATAGCCAGGGGAACACTCCAACACTCAGACATCATTACAGATAGCCAGGGGAACACTCCAACACTCAGACATCATTACAGATAGCCAGGGGAACACTCCAACACTCCAACACTCAGACATCATTACAGATAGCCAGGGGAACACTCCAACACTCCAACACTCAGACATCATTACAGATAGCCAGGGGAACACTCCAACACTCAGACATCATTACAGATAGCCAGGGGAACACTCCAACACTCAGACATCATTTACAGATAGCCAGGGGAACACTCAGACATCATTTACAGATAGCCAGGGGAACACTCCAACACTCAGACATCATTACAGATAGCCAGGGGAACACTCCAACACTCAGACATCATTACAGATAGCCAGGGGAACACTCCAACACTCAGACATCATTACAGATAGCCAGGGGAACACTCCAACACTCAGACATCATTACAGATAGCCATGGGAACACTCCAACACTCAGACATCATTACAGATAGCCATGGGAACACTCCAACACTCAGACATCATTACAGATAGCCAGGGGAACACTCCAACACTCAGACATCATTACAGATAGCCATGGGAACACTCCAACACTCAGACATCATTACAGATAGCCAGGGGAACACTCCAACACTCCAACACTCAGACATCATTACAGATAGCCAGGGGAACACTCCAACACTCCAACACTCAGACATCATTACAGATAGCCAGGGGAACACTCCAACACTCAGACATCATTACAGATAGCCAGGGGAACACTCCAACACTCAGACATCATTACAGATAGCCATGGGAACACTCCAACACTCAGACATCATTACAGATAGCCAGGGGAACACTCCAACACTCAGACATCATTACAGATAGCCAGGGGAACACTCCAACACTCCAACACTCAGACATCATTACAGATAGCCAGGGGAACACTCCAACACTCCAACACTCAGACATCATTACAGATAGCCAGGGGAACACTCCAACACTCAGACATCATTACAGATAGCCAGGGGAACACTCCAACACTCAGACATCATTACAGATAGCCAGGGGAACACTCCAACACTCAGACATCATTTACCTATAGCCAGGGGAACACTCAGACATCATTTACCTATAGCCAGGGGAACACTCAGACATCATTTACAGATAGCCAGGGGAACACTCAGACATCATTTACCTATAGCCAGGGGAACACTCAGACATCATTTACAGATAGCCAGGGGAACACTCCAACACTCAGACATCATTACAGATAGCCAGGGGAACACTCAGACATCATTTACATATAGCCAGGGGAACACTCCAACACTCAGACATCATTACAGATAGCCAGGGGAACACTCCAACACTCAGACATCATTTACCTATAGCCAGGGGCACACTCCAACACTCAGACATCATTTACCTATAGCCAGGGGAACACTCCAACACTCAGACATCATTTACCTATAGCCAGGGACACACTCCAACACTCAGACATCATTTACCTATAGCCAGGGACACACTCCAACACTCAGACATCATTTACCTATAGCCAGGGGAACACTCCAACACTCAGACATCATTACAGATAGCCAGGGACACACTCCAACACTCATACATCATTTACCTATAGCCAGGGACACACTCCAACACTCAGACATCATTTACCTATAGCCAGGGGAACACAATAACACTCAGACATCATTTACCTATAGCCAGGGAACACTCCAACACTCAGACATCATTTACCTATAGCCAGGGGAACACAATAACACTCAGACATCATTTACCTATAGCCAGGGTCACACTCCAACACTCAGACATCATTTACCTATAGCCAGGGGAACACTCCAACACTCAGACATCATTTACCTATAGCCAGGGGAACACTCAGACATCATTTACATATAGCCAGGGGAACACTCCAACACTCAGACATCATTTACCTATAGCCAGGGACACACTCCAACACTCAGACATCATTTACAGATAGCCAGGGGAACACTCCAACACTCAGACATCATTTACATATAGCCAGGGGAACACTCCAACACTCAGACATCATTTACCTATAGCCAGGGGAACACTCCAACACTCAGACATCATTTACATATAGCCAGGGGAACACTCCAACACTCAGACATCATTTACATATAGCCAGGGGAACACTCAGACATCATTTACAGATAGCCAGGGGAACACTCCAACACTCAGACATCATTTACCTATAGCCAGGGGAACACTCCAACACTCAGACATCATTAAAGATAGCCAGGGGAACACTCCAACACTTAGACATCATTACAGATAGCCAGGGGAACACTCCAACACTCAGACATCATTTACAGATAGCCAGGGGAACACTCAGACATCATTGACAGATAGCCAGGGGAACACTCCAACACACAGACATCATTACAGATAGCCAGGGGCAACACTCCAACACTCAGACATCATTACAGATAGCCAGGGGCACCACTCCAACACACAGACATCATTACAGATAGCCAGGGGAACACTCAGACATCATTACAGATAGCCAGGGGAACACTCCAACACTCAGACATCATTACAGATAGCCAGGGGAACACTCAGACATCATTTACATATAGCCAGGGGCACACTCCAACACTCAGACATCATTTACCTATAGCCAGGGACACACTCCAACACTCAGACATCATTTACCTATAGCCAGGGGAACACTCCAACACTCAGACATCATTTACATATAGCCAGGGGAACACTCAGACATCATTTACATATAGCCAGGGGAACACTCCAACACTCAGACATCATTTACCTATAGCCAGGGACACACTCCAACACTCAGACATCATTTACAGATAGCCAGGGGAACACTCCAACACTCAGACATCATTTACATATAGCCAGGGAACACTCCAACACTCAGACATCATTTACCTATAGCCAGGGAACACTCCAACACTCAGACATCATTTACATATCCAACACTCAGACATCATTTACATATAGCCAGGGGAACACTCCAACACTCAGACATCATTTACCTATAGCCAGGGGAACACTCCAACACTCAGACATCATTTACATATAGCCAGGGGAACACTCAGACATCATTTACATATAGCCAGGGGAACACTCCAACACTCAGACATCATTTACCTATAGCCAGGGACACACTCCAACACTCAGACATCATTTACATATAGCCAGGGGAACACTCCAACACTCAGACATCATTTACCTATAGCCAGGGGAACACTCCAACACTCAGACATCATTTACATATAGCCAGGGGAACACTCAGACATCATTTACATATAGCCAGGGGAACACTCCAACACTCAGACATCATTACAGATAGCCAGGGGAACACTCCAACACTTAGACATCATTACAGATAGCCAGGGGAACACTCCAACACTCAGACATCATTTACAGATAGCCAGGGGAACACTCCAACACACAGACATCATTACAGATAGCCAGGGGCAACACTCCAACACTCAGACATCATTACAGATAGCCAGGGGCACCACTCCAACACACAGACATCATTACAGATAGCCAGGGGAACACTCAGACATCATTACAGATAGCCAGGGGAACACTCAGACATCATTGACAGATAGCCAGGGGAACACTCCAACACACAGACATCATTACAGATAGCCAGGGGCAACACTCAGACATCATTACAGATAGCCAGGGGCACCACTCCAACACACAGACATCATTTACAGATAGCCAGGGGAACACTCCAACACTCAGACATCATTTACAGATAGCCAGGGGAACACTCCAACATTCAGACATCATTGACAGATAGCCAGGGGAACACTCCAACACTCAGACATCATTTACAGATAGCCAGGGGAACACTCCAACACTCAGACATCATTTACAGATAGCCAGGGGAACACTCCAACACTCAGACATCATTTACAGATAGCCAGGGAACACTCCAACACTCAGACATCATTTACAGATAGCCAGGGAACACTCCAACACTCAGACATCATTTACAGATAGCCAGGGAACACTCCAACACTCAGACATCATTTACAGATAGCCAGGGGAACACATCATTTACAGATAGCCAACACTCAACACTCAGACATCATTTACAGATAGCCAGGGAACACTCCAACACTCAGACATCATTTACAGATAGCCAGGGGAACACTCAGACATCATTTACATATAGCCAGGGGAACACTCCAACACTCAGACATCATTTACATATAGCCAGGGAACACTCCAACACTCAGACATCATTACAGATAGCCAGGGAACACTCCAACACTCAGACATCATTACAGATAGCCAGGGAACACTCCAACACTCAGACATCATTTACAGATAGCCAGGGAACACTCCAACACTCAGACATCATTTACAGATAGCCAGGGGAACACTCCAACACTCAGACATCATTTACAGATAGCCAGGGAACACTCCAACACTCAGACATCATTACAGATAGCCAGGGGAACACTCCAACACTCAGACATCATTTACAGATAGCCAGGGGAACACTCCAACACTCAGACATCATTTACAGATAGCCAGGGGAACACTCCAACACTCAGACATCATTTACAGATAGCCAGGGAACACTCCAACACTCAGACATCATTTACAGATAGCCAGGGGAACACTCCAACACTCAGACATCATTTACAGATAGCCAGGGGAACACTCCAACACTCAGACATCATTTACAGATAGCCAGGGGAACACTCCAACACTCAGACATCATTTACAGATAGCCAGGGGAACACTCAGACATCATTTACATATAGCCAGGGGAACACTCCAACACTCAGACATCATTTACATATAGCCAGGGGAACACTCAGACATCATTACAGATAGCCAGGGGAACACTCAGACATCATTACAGATAGCCAGGGGAACACTCAGACATCATTACAGATAGCCAGGGGAACACTCCAACACTCAGACATCATTTACAGATAGCCAGGGGAACACTCCAACACTCAGACATCATTTACATATAGCCAGGGGAACACTCCAACACTCAGACATCATTTACAGATAGCCAGGGGAACACTCCAACACTCAGACATAATTTACAGATAGCCAGGGGAACACTCCAACACTCAGACATCATTTACAGATAGCCAGGGGAACACTCCAACACTCAGACATCATGTACCTATAGCCAGGGGCACACTCCAACACTCAGACATCATTTACCTATAGCCAGGGGAACACTCCAACACTCAGACATCATTTACAGATAGCCAGGGGAACACTCCAACACTCAGACATCATTTACAGATAGCCAGGGGAACACTCCAACACTCAGACATCATGTACCTATAGCCAGGGGAACACTCCAACACTCAGACATCATTTACAGGTAGCCAGGGGAACACTCCAACACTGAGACATCATTTACAGATAGCCAGGGGCACACTTCAACACTCAGACATCATTTACCTATAGCCAGGGGCACACTCCAACACTCCGACACTCAGACATCATTTACAGATAGCCAGGGGAACACTCCAACACTCAGACATCATTTACAGATAGCCAGGGGAACACTCCAACACTCAGACATCATTTACAGATAGCCAGGGGAACACTCCAACACTCCGACACTCAGACATCATTTACAGATAGCCAGGGGAACACTCCAACACTCCAACACTCAGACATCATTACAGATAGCCAGGGGAACACTCCAACACTCAGACATTATTTACAGATAGCCAGGGGAACACTCCGACACTCAGACATCATTTACAGATAGCCAGGGGCACACTTCAACACTCAGACATCATTTACAGATAGCCAGGGGAACACTCCAACACTCAGACATCATTACAGATCAGACATCAGACATTATTTACAGATAGCCAGGGGGACACTCAGACATCATTTACAGATAACCAGGGGCACACTCCAACACTCAGACATTATTTACAGATAGCCAGGGGAACACTCCAGCACTCAGACATCATTACAGATAGCCAGGGGAACACTCAGACATCATTACAGATAGCCAGGGGAACACTCAGACATCATTACAGATAGCCAGGGGAACACTCAGACATCATTACAGATAGCCAGGGGAACACTCAGACATCATTACAGATAGCCAGGGGAACACTCCAACACTCAGACATCATTTACAGATAGCCAGGGGAACACTCCAACACTCAGACATTATTTACAGATAGCCAGGGGAACACTCCAACACTCAGACATTATTTACAGATAGCCAGGGGAACACTCCAACACTCAGACATCATTACAGATAGCCAGGGGAACACTCAGACATCATTACAGATAGCCAGGGGAACACTCAGACATCATTACAGATAGCCAGGGGAACACTCCAACACTCAGACATCATTTACAGATAGCCAGGGGAACACTCCAACACTCAGACATCATTTACAGATAGCCAGGGGCACACTCCAACACCATTACAGATAGCCAGGGGCACACTCCAACACCATTACAGATAGCCAGGGGAACACTCCAACACTCAGACATCATTTACAGATAGCCAGGTGTGTTTAGTGATCCAGATCAGTAGAGATGACCAGGGATGTTGTCTTGATAAGTCTGTGAATGAGACCATATTTCTGTCCTGCTAAGTACTGTTGGGTGTCAGGGAAAATGTGTGTAAAAAGTACATTATTGTCTTTAGGAATCTAGTGAGGTAAAAGTTGTCAAAAATATACATTCTAATGTACAGATACCGCAAAAAACTACTTAAGTAGTACTTTAAAGTATACTGAAGTACTTTACACCAGTACTTTAAAGTATACTGAAGTACTTTACACCAGTACTTTAAAGTATACTGAAGTACTTTACACCAGTACTTTAAAGTATTCTGAAGTACTTTACACCAGTGTTGCTGATCTCTCTCTCTCTCTCCAGGTAACGGAGCGACCATCTCGACGATCCGCTCATCATGTCTGGTGGGCTGTGCCATCATGCAGGGTCACAGCGACTCCCTGGTGCAGGCAGCGGCCATATCCTGTCTCCAGCAGCTACACATGTTCGCCCCGCGCCACGTTAACCTCTCCAGCCTGGTGCCCTGTCTCTGTGTAAGTGTCTGGGAGGGGGCCAGCCTGGTGCCCTGTCTCTGTGTAAGTGTCTGGGAGGGGGCCAGCCTGGTGCCCTGTCTCTGTGTAAGTGTGTGGGAGAGGGCCAGCCTGGTGCCCTGTCTCTGTGTAAGTGTCTGGGAGGGGGCCAGCCTGGTGCCCTGTCTCTGTGTAAGTGTGTGGGAGAGGGCCAGCCTGGTGCCCTGTCTCTGTGTAAGTGTCTGGGAGGGGGCCAGCCTGGTGCCCTGTCTCTGTGTAAGTGTCTGGGAGGGGGCCAGCCTGGTGCCCTGTCTCTGTGTAAGTGTCTGGGAGGGGGCCAGCCTGGTGCCCTGTCTCTGTGTAAGTGTGTGGGAGAGGGCCAGCCTGGTGCCCTGTCTCTGTGTAAGTGTCTGGGAGGGGGCCAGCCTGGTGCCCTGTCTCTGTGTAAGTGTCTGGGAGGGGGCCAGCCTGGTGCCCTGTCTCTGTGTAAGTGTCTGGGAGGGGGCCAGCCTGGTGCCCTGTCTCTGTGTGAGAGGGGGCCAGCCTGATAACCTGTCTCTGTGTAAGTGTCTGGGAGGGGGCCAGCATGGTGCCCTGTCTCTGTGTGAGAGGGGGCCAGCCTGATAACCTGTCTCTGTGTAAGTGTCTGGGAGGGGGCCAGCCTGGTGCCCTGTCTCTGTGTAAGTGTCTGGGAGGGGGCCAGCCTGGTGCCCTGTCTCTGTGTAAGTGTGTGGGAGAGGGCCAGCCTGGTGCCCTGTCTCTGTGTAAGTGTCTGGGAGGGGGCCAGCCTGGTGCCCTGTCTCTGTGTAAGTGTGTGGGAGGGGGCCAGCCTGGTGCCCTGTCTCTGTGTAAGTGTCTGGGAGGGGGCCAGCCTGGTGCCCTGTCTCTGTGTAAGTGTCTGGGAGGGGGCCAGCCTGGTGCCCTGTCTCTGTGTAAGTGTCTGGGAGGGGGCCAGCCTGATGCCCTGTCTCTGTGTAAGTGTCTGGGAGGGGGCCAGCCTGGTGCCCTGTCTCTGTGTGAGAGGGGGCCAGCCTGATGCCCTGTCTCTGTGTAAGTGTCTGGGAGGGGGCCAGCCTGGTGCCCTGTCTCTGTGTAAGTGTCTGGGAGGGGGCCAGCCTGGTGCCCTGTCTCTGTGTAAGTGTCTGGGAGGGGGCCAGCCTGGTGCCCTGTCTCTGTGTAAGTGTCTGGGAGGGGGCCAGCCTGGTGCCCTGTCTCTGTGTAAGTGTCTGGGAGGGGGCCAGCCTGATGCCCTGTCTCTGTGTAAGTGTCTGGGAGGGGCCAGCCTGGTGCCCTGTCTCTGTGTAAGTGTCTGGGAAGGGGCCAGCCTGGTGCCCTGTCTCTGTGTAAGTGTCTGGGAGGGGGCCAGCCTGGTGCCCTGTCTCTGTGTAAGTGTCTGGGAGGGGGCCAGCCTGGTGCCCTGTCTCTGTGTGAGAGGGGGCCAGCCTGATAACCTGTCTCTGTGTAAGTGTCTGGGAGGGGGCCAGCCTGATGCCCTGTCTCTGTGTAAGTGTCTGGGAGGGGGCCAGCCTGGTGCCCTGTCTCTGTGTGAGAGGGGGCCAGCCTGATAACCTGTCTCTGTGTAAGTGTCTGGGAGGGGGCCAGCCTGGTGCCCTGTCTCTGTGTAAGTGTCTGGGAGGGTGCCAGCCTGATGCCGTGTCTCTATGTGAGAGGGGGCCAGCCTGATGCCCTGTCTCTATGTTTATTTTTTTTATTTTTTTATTTCACCTTTATTTAACCAGGTAGGCTAGTTGAGAACAAGTTCTCATTTGCAACTGCGACCTGGCCAAGATAAAGCATAGCAGTGTGAACAGACAACACAGTGTTACACATGGAGTAAACAATTAGCAAGTCAATAACACAGTAGAAAAAAAAAAAATGGGCAGTCTATATACAATGTGTGCAAAAGGCATGAGGAGGTAGGCGAATAATACAATTTTGCAGATTTAACACTGGCGTGATAAATGATCAGATGGGCATGTACAGGTAGAGATATTGGTGTGCAAAAGAGCAGAAAAGTAAATAAATAAAAAACAGTATAAAAATAGTATGGGAATGAGGTAGGTGAAAATGGGTGGGCTATTTACCAATAGACTATGTACAGCTGCAGCGATCGGTTAGCTGCTCGGATAGCTGATGTTTGAAGTTGGTGAGGGAGATAAAAGTCTCCAACTTCAGCGATTTTTGCAATTCGTTCCAGTCACAGGCAGCAGAGTACTGGAACGAAAGGCGGCCAAATGAGGTGTTGGCTTTAGGGATGATCAGTGAGATACACCTGCTGGAGCGCGTGCTACGGATGGGTGTTGCCATCGTGACCAGTGAGCTGAGATAAGGCGGAGCTTTACCTAGCATGGACTTGTAGATGACCTGGAGCCAGTGGGTCTGGCGACGAATATGTAGTGAGGGCCAGCCGACTAGAGCATACAAGTCGCAGTGGTGGGTGGTATAAGGTGCTTTAGTGACAAAACGGATGGCACTGTGATAGACTGCATCCAGTTTGCTGAGTAGAGTGTTAGAAGCCATTTTGTAGATGACATCGCCGAAGTCGAGGATCGGTAGTATAGTCAGTTTTACTAGGGTAAGCTTGGCAGCGTGAGTGAAGGAGGCTTTGTTGCGGAATAGAAAGCCGACTCTGGATTTGATTTTTGATTGGAGATGTTTGATGTGAGTCTGGAAGGAGAGTTTGCAGTCTAGCCAGACACCTAGGTACTTATAGATGTCCACATATTCAAGGTTGGAACCATCCAGGGTGGTGATGCTAGTCGGGCATGCGGGTGCAGGCAGCGATCGGTTGAAAAGCATGCATTTGGTTTTACTCGCGTTTAAGAGCAGTTGGAGGCCACGGAAGGAGTGCTGTATGGCATTGAAGCTCGTTTGGAGGTTTGATAGCACAGTGTCCAATGACGGGCCGAAAGTATATAGAATGGTGTCGTCTGCGTAGAGGTGGATCAGGGAATCGCCCGCAGCAAGAGCAACATCATTGATATATACAGAGAAAAGAGTCGGCCCGAGAATTGAACCCTGTGGCACCCCCATAGAGACTGCCAGAGGACCGGACAGCATGCCCTCTGATTTGACACACTGAACTCTGTCTGCAAAGTAATGCCCTGTCTCTGTGTAAGAGGGGGCCAGCCTGATGCCCTGTCTCTGTGTGGGAGGGGGCCAGCCTGTTGCCCTGTCTCTGTGTGGGAGGGGGCCAGCCTGATGCCCTGTCTCTGTGTGGGAGGGGGCCAGCCTGTTGCCCTGTCTCTGTGTGTGGGGGGCCAGCCTGTTGCCCTGTCTCTGTGTGAGAGGGGGCCAGCCTGTTGCCCTGTCTCTGTGTGGGAGGGGGCCAGCCTGGTGCCCTGTCTCTGTGTGAGAGGGGGCCAGCCTGATGCCGTGTCTCTGTGTGGGAGGGGGCCAGCCTGATGCCCTGTGTGAGAGGGGGCCAGCCTGATGCCCTGCCTCTGTGTAAGAGGGGGCCAGCCTGATGCCCTGTCTCTGTGTGAGAGGGGGCCAGCCTGATGCCCTGCCTCTGTGTGGGAGGGGGCCAGCCTGATGCCCTGCCTCTGTGTAAGAGGGGGCCAGCCTGATGCCCTGTCTCTGTGTGAGAGGGGGCCAGCCTGATGCACTGTCTCTGTGTGAGAGGGGGCCAGCCTGATGCCCTGTCTCTGTGTAAGAGGGGGCCAGCCTGATGCCCTGTCTCTGTGTGGGAGGGGGCCAGCCTGATGCCCTGTCTCTGTGTGGGAGGGGGCCAGCCTGATGCCGTGTCTCTGTGTGGGAGGGGGCCAGCCTGATGCCCTGCCTCTGTGTGGGAGGGGGCCAGCCTGATGCCCTGTCTCTGTGTGGGAGGGGGCCAGCCTGATGCCCTGCCTCTGTGTAAGAGGGGGCCAGCCTGATGCCCTGTCTCTGTGTGGGAGGGGGCCAGCCTGATGCCGTGTCTCTGTGTGGGAGGGGGCCAGCCTGATGCCGTGTCTCTGTGTGGGAGGGGGCCAGCCTGATGCCCTGTCTCTGTGTGGGAGGGGGCCAGCCTGATGCCCTGTCTCTGTGTGGGAGGGGGCCAGCCTGATGCCCTGCCTCTGTGTAAGAGGGGGCCAGCCTGATGACCTGTCTCTGTGTGGGAGGGGGCCAGCCTGATGCCCTGTCTCTGTGTGAGAGGGGGCCAGCCTGATGCCCTGTCTCTGTGTGAGAGGGGGCCAGCCTGATGCCCTGTCTCTGTGTGAGAGGGGGCCAGCCTGATGCCCTGTCTCTGTGTAAGAGGGGGCCAGCCTGATGCCCTGTCTCTGTGTGGGAGGGGGCCAGCCTGATGCCCTGTCTCTGTGTGACAGGGGGCCAGCCTGATGCCCTGCCTCTGTGTAAGAGGGGGCCAGCCTGATGCCCTGCCTCTGTGTAAGAGGGGGCCAGCCTGATGCCCTGTCTCTGTGCGAGAGGGGGCCAGCCTGATGCCCTGTCTCTGTGTAAGAGGGGGCCAGCCTGATGCCCTGTCTCTGTGTGGGAGGGGGCCAGCCTGATGCCCTGTCTCTGTGTGGGAGGGGGCCAGCCTGATGCCCTGTCTCTGTGTGGGAGGGGGCCAGCCTGTTGCCCTGTCTCTGTGTGGGAGGGGGCCAGCCTGTTGCCCTGTCTCTGTGTGAGAGGGGGCCAGCCTGTTGCCCTGTCTCTGTGTGGGAGGGGGCCAGCCTGGTGCCCTGTCTCTGTGTGAGAGGGGGCCAGCCTGGTGCCCTGTCTCTGTGTGAGAGGGGGCCAGCCTGATGCCCTGTCTCTGTGTGAGAGGGGGCCAGCCTGATGCCCTGTCTCTGTGTGGGAGGGGGCCAGCCTGTTGCCCTGCCTCTGTGTAAGAGGGGGCCAGCCTGTTGCCCTGCCTCTGTGTGGGAGGGGGCCAGCCTGATGCCCTGTCTCTGTGTGGGAGGGGGCCAGCCTGATGCCCTGTCTCTGTGTGGGAGGGGGCCAGCCTGATGCCCTGTCTCTGTGTAAGAGGGGCCAGCCTGATGCCCTGTCTCTGTGTAAGAGGGGGCCAGCCTGATGCCCTGTCTCTGTGTAAGAGGGGGCCAGCCTGATGCCCTGTCTCTGTGTAAGAGGGGGCCAGCCTGATGCCCTGTCTCTGTGTAAGAGGGGGCCAGCCTGATGCCCTGTCTCTGTGTAAGAGGGGGCCAGCCTGATGCCCTGTCTCTGTGTAAGAGGGGGCCAGCCTGATGCCCTGTCTCTGTGTAAGAGGGGGCCAGCCTGATGCCCTGTCTCTGTGTAAGAGGGGGCCAGCCTGATGCCCTGTCTCTGTGTGGGAGGGGGCCAGCCTGATGCCCTGTCTCTGTGTGAGAGGGGGCCAGCCTGATAACCTGTGTGAGTGTGTGAGAGGGGGCCAGCCTGATGCCCTGTCTCTGTGTAAGAGGGGGCCAGCCTGATGCCCTGTCTCTGTGTGGGAGGGGGCCAGCCTGTTGCCCTGTCTCTGTGTAAGAGGGGGCCAGCCTGTTGCCCTGTCTCTGTGTGGGTGTGTAAGAGGGGGCCAGCCTGATGCCCTGTCTGTGTAAGAGGGGGCCAGCCTGATGCCCGGTCTCTGTGTGGGTGTGTAAGAGGGGGCCAGCCTGATGCCCTGCCTCTGTGTAAGAGGGGGCCAGCCTGATGCCCTGTCTCTGTGTGGGAGGGGGCCAGCCTGATGCCCTGTCTCTGTGTAAGAGGGGGCCAGCCTGATGCCCTGTCTCTGTGTAAGAGGGGGCCAGCCTGATGCCCTGTCTCTGTGTGGGAGGGGGCCAGCCTGATGCCCTGTCTCTGTGTAAGAGGGGGCCAGCCTGATGCCCTGCCTCTGTGTAAGAGGGGGCCAGCCTGATGCCCTGTCTCTGTGTGGGAGGGGGCCAGCCTGATGCCCTGTCTCTGTGTGGGAGGGGGCCAGCCTGATGCCCTGTCTCTGTGTGGGAGGGGACCAGCCTGATAACCTGTCTCTGTGTGAGAGGGGGCCAGGCTGATGCCCTGCCTCTGTGTGAGAGGGGGCCAGCCTGATAACCTGTCTCTGTGTGAGAGGGGGCCAGCCTGGTGCCCTGTCTCTGTGTGAGAGGGGGCCAGCCTGGTGCCCTGTCTCTGTGTGAGAGGGGGCCAGCCTGATGCCCTGTCTCTGTGTGAGAGGGGGCCAGCCTGGTGCCCTGTCTCTGTGTGGGAGGGGGCCAGCCTGATAACCTGCCTCTGTGTGAGAGGGGGCCAGCCTGATGCCCTGTCTCTGTGTGAGAGGGGGCCAGCCTGATGCCCTGTCTCTGTGTGAGAGGGGGCCAGCCTGATGCCCTGTCTCTGTGTGAGAGGGGGCCAGCCTGATGCCCTGTCCCTGTGTGGGAGGGGGCCAGCCTGATGCCCTGTCTCTGTGTAAGTGTGTGAGGGGGGGGGGGGGCTGCTATATGATGCAGGCTTAGATGGTGGACGTGGCAGGGTAGTAGTTGACCTGTGTGTGTGTTGTGGTAGTTGACCTGTGTGTGTGTGTGTGTGTGTGTGTGTGTGTGTGTGTGTGTGTTTTGTGGTAGTTGACCTGTGTGTGTGTGTGTGTGTGGTAGTTGACCTGTGTGTGTGTTCCTTCCTCAGGTCCACCTGTGTAGCTCTCACCTGTTGCTGCGTCGTGCAGCGGTGGCCTGTCTGAGACAGCTGGCCCAGAGAGAGGCTGCAGAGGTCTGTGAGTACGCCATGAGTCTGGCCCGCAACAAGGACAGCACGGACTCAACCACCGTCAGTAAGTAGTGGACCTGACCAGGGACGGGCCTGACGCTAGACCAGGGACGGGCCTGACACTAGACCAGGGACGGGGGTCCGACGCTAGACCAGGGACGGGCCTGACGCTAGACCAGGGATGGGGGCCCGGCGCTAGACCAGGGATGGGGGCCCGACGCTAGACCAGGGATGGGGGCCAGGCGCTAGACCAGGGATGGGGGGCGCAGGGGATGGGGGACCAGACCAGGGATGGGGGCCAGGCGCTAGACCAGGGATGGGGGCCCGGCGCTAGACCAGGGAGACCAGGGATGGGGGGGCCAGGGATGGGGGCGCTAGACCAGGGATGGGGGGGCCCAGGGATGGGGCGCTAGACCAGGGATGGGGGCCCGGCGCTAGACCAGGGATGGGGGCCCGGCGCTAGACCAGGGATGGGGGCCCGGCGCTAGACCAGGGATGGGGGCCAGGCGCTGACCAGGGATGGGGGCCCGACGCTAGACCAGGGGATGGGGGCCAGGCGCTAGACCAGGGATGGGGGCCCGACGCTAGACCAGGGACGGGGGCCCGGGACCCTAGACCAGGGACGGGGGCCAGGCGCTTGACCAGGGATGGGGGGGACCAGGGACGGGGGCCAGGCGCTTGACCAGGGATGGGGGCCCGACGCTAGACCAGGGACGGGGGCGGCCAGGGAGGCGCTAGACCAGGGATGGGGGGATAGACCAGGGACGGGGGACCAGGAACGGGGCCCGCTAGACCAGGGATGGGGGCCAGGCGCTAGACCAGGGATGGGGGCCCGACGCTAGACCAGGGATGGGGGCCAGGCGCTAGACCAGGGATGGGGGCCCGGCGCTAGACCAGGGATGGGGGCCCGGCGCTAGACCAGGGATGGGGGCCCGGCGCTAGACCAGGGATGGGGGCCCGGCGCTAGACCAGGGATGGGGGCCCGGCGCTAGACCAGGGATGGGGGCCCGGCGCTAGACCAGGGATGGGGGCCCGGCGCTAGACCAGGGACGGGGGCCTGGTGCAGAAGATACTAGTCTGTAAATCAAATCAGATCAAATCAAATGTTATTTGTCACATACACATGGTTAGCAGATGTTCATGCGAGTGTAGCGAAATGCTTGTGCTTCTAGTTCCGACAATGCAGTGATAACCAACAAGTAATCTAACTAACAATTCCAAAACTACTGTCTTATACACAGTGTAAGGGGATAAAGAATATGTACATAAGGATATATGAATGAGTGATGGTACAGAGCAGCATAGGCAAGATACAGTAGATGGTATCGAGTACAGTATATACATATGAGATGAGTATATAAACAAAGTGGCATAGTTAAAGTGGCTAGTGATACATGTATTACATAAGGATGCAGTCGATGATATAGAGTACAGTATATACGTATGCATATGAGATGAATAATGTAGGGTAAGTAACATTATATAAGGTAGCATTGTTTAAAGTGGCTAGTGATATATTTACATAATTTCCCATCAATTCCCATTATTAAAGTGGCTGGAGTTGAGTCGGTGTCAGTGTGTTGGCAGCGGCCACTCAATGTTAGTGGTGGCTGTTTAACAGTCTGATGGCCTTGAGATAGAAGCTGTTTTTCAGTCTCTCGGTCCCAGCTTTGATGCACCTGTACTGACCTCGCCTTCTGGATGATAGCGGGGTGAACAGGCAGTGGCTCGGGTGGTTGATGTCCTTGATGATCTTTATGACCTTCCTGTAACATCGGGTGGTGTAGGTGTCCTGGAGGGCAGGTAGTTTGCCCCCGGTGATGCGTTGTGCAGACCTCACTACCCTCTGGAGAGCCTTTCGGTTGAGGGCGGAGCAGTTGCCGTACCAGGCGGTGATAGAGCCCGCCAGGATGCTCTCGATTGTGCATCTGTAGAAGTTTGTGAGTGCTTTTGGTGACAAGCCGAATTTCTTCTTCACGATGCTGTCTGTGTGAGTGGACCAATTCAGTTTGTCTGTGATGTGTACGCCGAGGAACTTAAAACTTACTACCCTCTCCACTAGTGTCCCATCGATGTGGATGGGAGCTGCTCCCTCTGCTGTTTCCTGAAGTCCACAATCATCTCCTTAGTTTTGTTGACGTTGAGTGTGAGGTTATTTTCCTGACACCACACTCCGAGGGCCCTCACCACAGATAGACTAGTCTGTAGGGGGTGGTGTGCCGCAGATAGACTAGTCTGTCGGGGGTGGTGTGCCGCAGATAGACTAGTCTGTAGGGGGTGGTGTGCCGCAGATAGACTAGTCTGTAGGGGGTGGTGTGCCACAGAGGTGTGATTGAATGTCTGTCTCTCTCTCTGTCTCTCTCTCTGTCTCTCTCTCTGTCTCTCTCTCTGTCTCTCTCTCTGTCTCTCTCTCTGTCTCTGTCTCTCTGTCTCTGTCTCTCTCTCTGTCTCTCTCTCTCTGTCTCTGTCTCTGTCTCTCTCTGTCTGTCTCTCTGTCTGTCTCTCTGTCTGTCTCTCTGTCTGTCTCTCTGTCTGTCTCTCTGTCTCTGTCTCTCTGTCTGTCTCTCTGTCTCTGTCTCTCTGTCTCTCTGTCTCTGTCTCTCTGTCTCTCTGTCTCTCTCTCTGTCTCTGTCTCTCTGTCTGTCTCTCTGTCTGTCTCTCTGTCTGTCTCTCTGTCTCTGTCTCTCTGGCTCTGTCTCTGTCTCTCTGGCTCTGTCTCTCTGGCTCTGTCTCTGTCTCTCTGGCTCTGTCTCTCTGTCTCTCTGGCTCTGTCTCTCTCTCTCTCTCTCTCTCTCTCTGCTAGATCTGAACATCACAGAGACTGGTTTGGAGGGGGTTCTGTTTGGAATGCTGGACCGGGAGACGGACAGGAAGCTTTGTCACGACATCCATGACACTCTGGGCCACATGCTCTCCTCGCTCGCCGTGGACAAGCTCTCTCATTGGTTGAAGCTCTGCAAGGATGTCCTGGCTGCTACGACAGGTCACAGTCTGTGAAACTTGACTTTACTAAGTGTCTGGTGACGGGTTTAAATAGACATGTCTTCTATTTATATATATATCAATGTTATGCTCAGCTAAGTCACATGATTTAAAAAAATAAATAAAAATTACCTTTGTTTTACTAGGGAAGTCAGTTAAGAACAAATTCTTATTTTCAATGACGGCCTGGGAACAGTGGGTCAACTGCCTGTTCAGGGGCAGAACGACAGATTTGTACCTTGTCAGCTCGGGGGTTTGAACTCGCAACCTTCCGGTTACTAGTCCAACGCTCTAACCACAAGGCTACGCTGCCGCCCCAGTGGCCATGGAATGTTCTGTTGATATATTTTCGTCTGGCTGTTGGTCAGTGCAGTGATATTTAATTAGGCCACTAGCCATATGGGTATTTTTATTGTCTTGTTGAATAATGGTGTTTGGTTTTTTTTAAATGTCCATTCTCCCTCGTCTTAAAGGTTCAGTCTAGTCAAAACTGGATTTTTCTGGGTTTTATATCATATATTTCCACACTGAGTTTGGAAGAATACTGTGAAAATTATGATAATGCCCCTTTTAGTTTAAAAGCTGTTTGAAAAAACGGCCTGAAATTTCAGCCTGTTTCGGTGGGATGGAGTTTTATACTGCCTGGTGACATCACCGGTAAATAGACCAATAAGAAAGAGTTCCAAACCTCTCTGCCAATAACAGCTAGTTTTCTCCTCCCATTCAAACCACTCCCAAACAGTCTTGACAAAATTATTGCTTGGTCTTTGCTAAGAAGCTATTTGTGTTTATTTTTGACGATTTTAATGTTAAACCATCCCAGTAAGGTATTTGTTACCCAGAAAGGATTTGATATGGATATGAAAAGGGCTGTATTGGGCCTTTAATGTGTCGTGTCTGGTTTGATATGGATATGAAAAGGGCTGCATTGGGCCTTTAATGTGTCGTGTCTGGTTTGATATGGATATGAAAAGGGCTGCATTGGGCCTTTAATGTGTCGTGTCTGGTTTGATATGGATATGAAAAGGGCTGCATTGGGCCTTTAATGTGTCGTGCCTGGTTTGATATGGATATGAAAAGGGCTGCATTGGGCCTTTAATGTGTCGTGTCTGGTTTGATATGGATATGAAAAGGGCTGCATTGGGCCTTTAATGTGTCGTGCCTGGTTTGATATGGATATGAAAAGGGCTGCATTGGGCCTTTAATGTGTCGTGCCTGGTTTGATATGGATATGAAAAGGGCTGCATTGGGCCTTTAATGTGTCGTGTCTGGTTTGATATGGATATGAAAAGGGCTGCATTGGGCCTTTAATGTGTCGTGTCTGGTTTGATATGGATATGAAAAGGGCTGCATTGGGCCTTTAATGTGTCGTGCCTGGTTTGATATGGATATGAAAAATTGGGCTGCCTGGTTTGATATGGATATGAAAAGGGCTGCATTGGGCCTTTAATGTGTCGTGCCTGGTTTGATATGGATATGAAAAGGGCTGCATTGGGCCTTTAATGTGTCATGCCTGGTTTGATATGGATATGAAAAGGGCTGTATTGGGCCTTTAATGTGTCGTGCCTGGTTTTATGGATATGAAAAGGGCTATTGGGCCTTCCTTCCTGGTTTGATATCCAGAAAAGGGGCTGGCCTTTAAGGAGGGTTTGTATGTGAAAAGGGCTGCATTGGGCCTTTAATGTGTAGATCTGGTTTGTATGGAAGAAAAGCATTGGGCCGACCTGGTTTGATATGGAAGCAGGGGATTGGGCCTTTAATGATCGACTGGTTTGATATGGATATGACATCATTGGGCCTTTAATGGCGTGTCTGGTTTGATATGGATATGAAAAGGGCTGCATTGGGCCTTTAATGTGTCGTGTCTGGTTTGATATGGATATGAAAAGGGCGCGTGTCTGGTTTGATATGGATATGAAAAGGGCTGCATTGGGCCTTTAATGTGTGTTCTGGTTTGATATGGATAGACATTGGGCCTTTAATGTGTCGTGTGTGATTTGATATGGATATCATTGGGCCTTTACTGCCTGGTTTGATATGGATATGAAAAGGGCTGCATTGGGCCTTTAATGTGTCGTGTCTGGTTTGACAAGAGGGCTGCATTGGGCCTTTAATGACCTGGTTTGATATGGATATGAAAAGGGCTGCATTGGGCCTTTAATGTGTCGTGCCTGGTTTGATATGGATATGAAAAGGGCTGCCTAAAGGTGTCTGGTTTGATATGGATATGAAAAGGGCTGCATTGGGCCTTTAATGTGTCATGCCTGGTTTGATATGGATATGAAAAGGGCTGCATTGGGCCTTTAATGTGTCGATCTGGTTTGATATGGATATGAAAAGGGCTGCATTGGGCCTTTAATGTGTCTCTGGTTTGATAGATGAAAACCATTGGGTCATGGGACTTTATTTTTTTATGTCACTGGTTTGATATGGATATGAAAAGGGCTGCATTGGGCCTTTAATGTGGCCTGGTCATGGAATTACATCTGTCAATATATGTAGGAAACCTGTTTTCCTGTGTCGATGAAGTATTCCTTCCTTCCTGTCCAGAGGCTGGAGGAGGGGTTGTGGCACCGGTAGATCTGGGTAAAGAAGAGGACGACTCGGAGAAGCAGGATGAGATCGACGATGACATCATGTTTACGGCGCTGGGAGAGGACAATAACGCCAAGCCGTCTGTGGCGCCGCGCTGGGTGACCCGTGTGTTCGCTGCAGACTGTCTGTGTCGCATCATACTGCTGTGTGAGAACGCAGACAAGACCCACTTTGACCTGGCCGGCGCCCGCTCTGCTAAGGCCAAGAACCCTAAAGGTACACACACACACACACACACACACACGATCAGCGAGCAGCCTCTCAGATACCACATTAGACTTTATTTTTTTATACACACAGAGACGCTGCCAGTGGTTGGTCATGGAATTACATCTGTCAATATATGTAGGAAACCTGATCTCTCTCTCTCTCTCTCTGTCTCTCTGTCTCTCTGTGTCTCTGTCTCTCTGTCTCTCTGTCTCTGTGTCTCTGTGTCTCTGTGTCTCTGTCTCTGTGTCTCTGTCTCTCTGTCTCTGTCTCTGTGTCTCTGTCTCTGTGTCTCTGTGTCTCTGTCTCTGTCTCTCTGTCTCTCTGTCTCTGTCTCTGTGTCTCTGTCTCTGTCTCTGTGTCTCTGTCTCTGTGTCTCTGTCTCTGTGTCTCTGTCTCTGTCTCTCTCTCTGTGTCTCTGTCTCTGTCTCTCTCTCTGTGTCTCTGTCTCTCTCTCTGTGTCTCTGTCTCTCTCTCTGTGTCTCTGTCTGTCTCTGTGTCTCTGTCTCCCAGGTGATCTGCTGGTCCTCCACCTCTCTGACCTGATTCGCATGGCCTTCATGGCAGCTACAGACAACAGTAACCAGTTGAGGATGGCTGGTCTTCAGGCTCTGGAAGACATTATTAAGAAGTTTGCCTCTGTTCCGGAGCCAGAGTTCCCAGGTCACGTGATCCTGGAGCAGTACCAGGCGAACGTGAGTCTATCAACACAGATAATCAATGAAGATACGCCATTAAGATAATCTATGTGTTGTATTTCTATGTAGCTCTGGCAACCTCATTCAATGTATATATCTTTATTGTTCCTCAGGTTGGAGCTGCTCTTAGACCAGCGTTCTCCCCAGATACACCTTCTGACATCACGGCTAAGGCATGCCAGGTAACTGTCCTGATAGGTTCTCCACATAACCACCTTCTGACATCACGGCTAAGGCATGCCAGGTAACTGTCCTGATAGGTTCTCCCCAGATACACCTTCTGACATCACAGCTAAGGCATGCCAGGTAACTGTCCTGATAGGTTCTCCCCAGATACACCTTCTGACATCACAGCTAAGGCATGCCAGGTAACTGTCCTGATAGGTTCTCCCCAGATACACCTTCTGACATCACAGCTAAGGCATGCCAGGTAACTGTCCTGATAGGTTCTCCACACGACCACCTTCTGACATCACAGCTAAGGCATGCCAGGTAACTGTCCTGATAGGTTCTCCCCAGATACACCTTCTGACATCACGGCTAAGGCATGCCAGGTAACTGTCCTGATAGGTTCTCCCCAGATACACCTTCTGACATCACAGCTAAGGCATGCCAGGTAACTGTCCTGATAGGTTCTCCTAAGGCATGCCAGATACACCTTCTGACATCACAGCTAAGGCATGCCAGGTAACTGTCCTGATAGGTTCTCCCCAGATACACCTTCTGACATCACAGCTAAGGCATGCCAGGTAACTGTCCTGATAGCTTCTTCAGGCAGAAGTTTGCATCCTGTAACTCCAACTCCAAAAAAGTTCTGGGACACTGTGAAGTCCATGGAGAACAAGAGCACCTCCTCCCAGCTGCCCACTGCACTGAGGCTAGGAAACACGGTCTCCACCGATAAATCCATGATTATCGAAACTTCAATAAGCACTTCTCAACGGCTGGCCATGCCTTCCGCCTGGCTACTCCAACCTCGGCCAACAGCTCCGCCCCCCCGTAGTTCCTCACCCAAGCCTCTCCAGGTTCTCCTTTACCCAAATCCAGATAGCAGATGTTCTGAAAGAGCTGCAAAACCTGGACCCGTACAAATCAGCTGGGCTTGATAATCTGGACCCGCTATTTCTGAAACTATCTGCCGCCATTGTCGCAACCCCTATTACCAGCCTGTTCAACCTCTCTTTCATATCGTCTGAGATCCCCAAGGATTGGAAAGCTGCCGCAGTCATCCCCCTCTTCAAAGGGGGAGACACCCTGACCCAAACTGCTATAGACCTATATCCATCCTGCCCTGCCTATCTAAGGTCTTTGAAAGCCAAGTCAACAAACAGGTCACTGACCATCTCGAATCCCACCGTACCTTCTCCGCTGTGCAATCTGGTTTCCGAGCCGGTCACGGGTGCACCTCAGCCACACTCAAGGTACTAAATGATATCATAACCGCCATCGATAAAAGACAGTACTGTGCAGCCGTCTTCATCGACCTCGCCAAGGCTTTCGACTCTGTCAATCACCAAATTCTTATCGGCAGACTCAACAGCCTCGGTTTTCGGATGACTGCCTTGCCTGGTTCACCAATTACTTTGCAGACAGAGTTCAGTGTGTCAAATCGGAGGGCATGCTGTCCGGTCCTCTGGCAGTCTCTATGGGGTGCCACAGGGTTCAATTCTCGGGCCGACTCTTTTCTCTGTATATATCAATGATGTTGCTCTTGCTGCGGGCGATTCCTGATCCACCTCTACGCAGACGACACCATTCTATATACTTTCGGCCCGTCATTGGACACTGTGCTATCCAACCTCCAAACGAGCTTCAATGCCATACAGCACTCCTTCCGTGGCCTCCAACTGCTCCTAAACGCGAGTAAAACCAAATGCATGCTTTTCAACCGATCGCTGCCTGCACCCGCATGCCCGACTAGCATCACCACCCTGGATGGTTCCAACCTTGAATATGTGGACATCTATAAGTACCTAGGTGTCTGGCTAGACTGCAAACTCTCCTTCCAGACTCATCAAACATCTCCAATCAAAAATCAAATCCAGAGTCGGCTTTCTATTCCGCAACAAAGCCTCCTTCACTCACGCTGCCAAGCTTACCCTAGTAAAACTGACTATCCTACCGATCCTCGACTTCGGCGATGTCATCTACAAAATGGCTTCCAACACTCTACTCAGCAAACTGGATGCAGTCTATCACAGTGCCATCCGTTTTGTCACTAAAGCACCTTATACCACCCACCACTGCGACTTGTATGCTCTAGTCGGCTGGCCCTCACTACATATTCGTCGCCAGACCCACTGGCTCCAGGTCATCTACAAGTCCATGCTAGGTAAAGCTCCGCCTTATCTCAGTTCACTGGTCACGATGGCAACACCCATCCGTAGCACGCGCTCCAGCAGGTGTATCTCACTGATCATCCCTAAAGCCAACACCTCATTTGGCCGCCTTTCGTTCCAGTACTCTGCTGCCTGTGACTGGAACGAATTGCAAAAATCGCTGAAGTTGGAGACTTTTATCTCCCTCACCAACTTCAAACATCAGCTATCCGAGCAGCTAACCGATCGCTGCAGCTGTACATAGTCTATTGGTAAATAGCTCACCCTTTTCACCTACCTCATTCCCATACTGTTTTTATACTGTTTTTATTTATTTACTTTTCTGCTCTTTTGCACACCAATATCTCTACCTGTACATGCCCATCTGATCATTTATCACCAGTGTTAATCTGCAAAATTGTATTATTCGCCTACCTCCTCATGCCTTTTGCACACATTGTATATAGACTGCCCATTTTTTTCTACTGTGTTATTGACTTGCTAAATTGTTTACTCCATGTGTAACTCTGTGTTGTCTGTTCACACTGCTATGCTTTATCTTGGCCAGGTCGCAGTTGCAAATGAGAACTTGTTCTCAACTAGCCTACCTGGTTAAATAAAGGTGAAATAAAAATAGGTTCTCCACACGACCACCTTCTGACATCACAGCTAAGGCATGCCAGGTAACTGTCCTGATAGGTTCTCCACACGACCACCTTCTGACATCACAGCTAAGGCATGCCAGGTAACTGTCCTGATAGGTTCTCCACATAACCACCTTCTGACATCACGGCTAAGGCATGCCAGGTAACTGTCCTGATAGGTTCTCCCCAGATACACCTTCTGACATCACAGCTAAGGCATGCCAGGTAACTGTCCTGATAGGTTCTCCACACGACCACCTTCTGACATCACATTTGGACATTTTGACTTAGGGGTGTACTCACTTTTGTTGCCAGCGGTTTAGACATTAATGGCAGTGTGTGGAGTTATTTTGAAGGGAATGCAAATGTACACTGTTATACAAGCTGTACACTCACTACTTTACATTGTAGCAAAGTGTAATTTCTTCAGCGTTGTCACATGAAAAGATATACTCAAATATTTACAAAAATGTGAGGGGTGTACTCACTTTTGGGATCTACTCTATATATTTTTCACTCCCCAGATATATAACAGAGTAGTTATCACAAAATAGTTTTCGCTCATCATCATATAAATGAAACCAATGTGGTCAGTAGAAACAGCAGCAGAAATGATCATGTTTTCTCTCTGTGGGAAGTGCCAATCTAGGCCATCTGCATTGGGAATTCACCTGGAATTTAATGTATTTTTCTTATTGTTTTAAGAGAAAAATGAATAAAACAATGGCAGTTTTAAACGATAAGAAAAAATGATATATTTGCAATTCAAGATGTACAATGTATTCATCACACTGGGATCTGACCACTGGGATCTGACCACTGGGATCTGACCACTGGGATCTGACCACTGGGATCTGACCACTGGGACCTGACCACTGGGATCTGACCACTGGGATCTGACCACTGGGATCTGACCACTGGGATCTGACCACTGGGATCTGACCACTGGGATCTGACCACTGGGATCTGACCACTGGGATCTGACCACTGGGATCTGACAACTGGGATCTGACAACTGGGATCTGACCACTGGGATCTGACCACTGGGATCTGACCACTGGGATCTGACCACTAGGATCTGACAACTGGGATCTGACCACTGGGATCTGACCACTGGGATCTGACCACTGGGATCTGACCACTGGGATCTGACCACTGGGATCTGACCACTGGGATCTGACCACTGGGATCTGACCACTAGGATCTGACAACTGGGATCTGACAACTGGGATCTGACCACTGGGATCTGACCACTGGGATCTGACCACTGGGACCAGACCACTGGGATCTGACCACTGGGATCTGACCACTGGGATCTGACCACTGGGATCTGACCACTGGGATCTGACCACTGGGACCAGACCACTGGGATCTGACCACTAGGATCTGACCACTGGGATCTGACCACTAGGATCTGACAACTGGGATCTGACAACTGGGATCTGACCACTGGGATCTGACCACTGGGATCTGACCACTGGGACCAGACCACTGGGATCTGACCACTGGGATCTGACCACTGGGATCTGACCACTGGGATCTGACCACTGGGATCTGACCACTGGGACCAGACCACTAGGATCTGACCACTGGGATCTGACCACTAGGATCTGACCACTAGGATCTGACCACTGGGATCTGACAACTGGGATCTGACAACTGGGATCTGACCACTGGGATCTGACCACTGGGATCTGACCACTAGGATCTGACCACTGGGATCTGACCACTGGGATCTGACCACTAGGATCTGACCAC
Source organism: Oncorhynchus keta (assembly GCF_023373465.1). Classification (NCBI taxonomy): domain Eukaryota; kingdom Metazoa; phylum Chordata; class Actinopteri; order Salmoniformes; family Salmonidae; genus Oncorhynchus; species Oncorhynchus keta. The sequence goes on along the minus strand of NC_068423.1, from coordinate 32,260,232 downwards.
TGGGATCTGACCACTAGGATCTGACAACTGGGATCTGACAACTGGGATCTGACCACTGGGATCTGACCACTGGGATCTGACCACTGGGACCTGACCACTGGGACCTGACCACTGGGATCTGACCACTGGGATCTGACCACTGGGATCTGACCACTGGGATCTGACCACTGGGATCTGACCACTGGGATCTGACCACTGGGACCAGACCACTGGGACCAGACCACTGGGATCTGACCACTGGGACCTGACCACTGGGACCTGACCACTGGGATCTGACCACTGGGATCTGACCACTGGGATCTGACCACTGGGATCTGACCACTGGGATCTGACCACTGGGATCTGACCACTGGGATCTGACCACTGGGACCTGACCACTGGGACCTGACCACTGGGATCTGACCACTGGGATCTGACCACTGGGACCTGACCACTGGGACCTGACCACTGGGATCTGACCACTGGGATCTGACCACTGGGATCTGACCACTGGGATCTGACCACTGGGATCTGACCACTGGGATCTGACCACTGGGATCTGACCACTGGGACCTGACCACTGGGATCTGACCACTGGGATCTGACCACTGGGATCTGACCACTGGGATCTGACCACTGGGACCTGACCACTGGGATCTGACCACTGGGACCTGACCACTGGGACCTGACCACTGGGATCTGACCACTGGGATCTGACCACTAGGACCTGACCACTGGGATCTGACCACTGGGATCTGACCACTGGGATCTGACCACTGGGATCTGACCACTGGGATCTGACCACTGGGATCTGACCACTGGGATCTGACCACTGGGATCTGACCACTAGGATCTGACCACTGGGACCTGACCACTGGGATCTGACCACTGGGACCTGACCACTGGGATCTGACAACTGGGATCTGACCACTGGGATCTGACCACTGGGATCTGACCACTGGGATCTGACCACTGGGATCTGACCACTAGGATCTGACCACTGGGATCTGACCACTGGGATCTGACCACTGGGACCTGACCACTGGGATCTGACCACTGGGATCTGACCACTGGGATCTGACCACTGGGACCTGACCACTGGGACCTGACCACTGGGATCTGACCACTGGGATCTGACCACTGGGATCTGACCACTGGGACCTGACCACTGGGACCTGACCACTGGGATCTGACCACTGGGACCTGACCACTGGGATCTGACCACTGGGATCTGACCACTGGGATCTGACCACTGGGATCTGACCACTGGGATCTGACCACTGGGATCTGACCACTGGGATCTGACCACTGGGATCTGACAACTGGGATCTGACAACTGGGATCTGACCACTGGGATCTGACCACTGGGACCTGACCACTGGGATCTGACAACTGGGATCTGACCACTGGGACCTGACCACTGGGATCTGACCACTAGGATCTGACCACTGGGACCTGACCACTGGGATCTGACCACTGGGACCTGACCACTGGGATCTGACCACTGGGACCTGACCACTGGGATCTGACCACTGGGATCTGACCACTGGGACCTGACCACTGGGATCTGACCACTGGGATCTGACCACTGGGACCTGACCACTGGGATCTGACCACTGGGACCTGACCACTGGGATCTGACCACTGGGACCTGACCACTGGGATCTGACCACTGGGACCTGACCACTGGGATCTGACCACTGGGATCTGACAACTGGGATCTGACCACTGGGATCTGACCACTGGGATCTGACCACTGGGATCTGACCACTGGGATCTGACCACTGGGATCTGACCACTGGGATCTGACCACTGGGATCTGACCACTGGGATCTGACCACTGGGATCTGACCACTGGGATCTGACCACTGGGATCTGACCACTGGGACCTGACCACTGGGACCTGACCACTGGGACCTGACCACTGGGATCTGACCACTGGGATCTGACCACTGGGACCTGACCACTGGGATCTGACCACTGGGATCTGACCACTGGGATCTGACCACTGGATCTGACCACTGGGATCTGACCACTGGGATCTGACCACTGGGATCTGACCACTGGGATCTGACCACTGGGATCTGACCACTGGGATCTGACAACTGGGATCTGACCACTGGGATCTGACCACTGGGACCTGACCACTGGGATCTGACCACTGGGATCTGACCACTGGGACCTGACCACTGGGACCTGACCACTAGGATCTGACCACTGGGACCTGACCACTGGGATCTGACCACTGGGACCTGACCACTGGGATCTGACCACTGGGACCTGACCACTGGGATCTGACCACTGGGATCTGACCACTGGGACCTGACCACTGGGATCTGACCACTAGGATCTGACCACTGGGACCTGACCACTGGGATCTGACCACTGGGACCTGACCACTGGGATCTGACCACTGGGACCTGACCACTGGGATCTGACCACTGGGACCTGACCACTGGGATCTGACCACTGGGATCTGACCACTGGGATCTGACCACTGGGATCTGACCACTGGGATCTGACCACTGGGATCTGACCACTGGGATCTGACCACTGGGATCTGACCACTGGGATCTGACCACTGGGATCTGACCACTGGGACCTGACCACTGGGATCTGACCACTGGGATCTGACCACTGGGATCTGACCACTGGGATCTGACCACTGGGACCTGACCACTGGGATCTGACCACTGGGATCTGACCACTGGGACCTGACCACTGGGACCTGACCACTGGGACCTGACCACTGGGACCTGACCACTGGGACCTGACCACTGGGATCTGACCACTGGGATCTGACCACTGGGATCTGACCACTGGGATCTGACCACTGGGATCTGACCACTGGGATCTGACCACTGGGACCTGACCACTGGGATCTGACCACTGGGATCTGACCACTGGGATCTGACCACTGGGATCTGACCACTGGGATCTGACCACTGGGATCTGACCACTGGGATCTGACCACTGGGATCTGACCACTGGGATCTGACCACTGGGATCTGACCACTGGGATCTGACCACTGGGATCTGACCACTGGGACCTGACCACTGGGATCTGACCACTGGGATCTGACCACTGGGATCTGACCACTGGGACCTGACCACTGGGACCTGACCACTGGGATCTGACCACTGGGATCTGACCACTGGGACCTGACCACTGGGACCTGACCACTGGGACCTGACCACTGGGATCTGACCACTGGGATCTGACCACTGGGATCTGACCACTGGGACCTGACCACTGGGATCTGACCACTGGGATCTGACCACTGGGACCTGACCACTGGGACCTGACCACTGGGATCTGACCACTGGGATCTGACCACTGGGATCTGACCACTGGGGATCTGACCACTGGCATCTGACCACTGGCATCTGACCACTGGGACCTGACCACTGGGACCTGACCACTGGGATCTGACCACTGGGATCTGACCACTGGGACCTGACCACTGGGATCTGACCACTGGGATCTGACCACTGGGATCTGACCACTGGGACCTGACCACTGGGACCTGACCACTGGGACCTGACCACTGGGACCTGACCACTGGGATCTGACCACTGGGACCAGACCACTGGGATCTGACCACTGGGATCTGACCACTGGGATCTGACCACTGGGACCTGACCACTGGGACCTGACCACTGGGACCTGACCACTGGGACCTGACCACTGGGACCTGACCACTGGGATCTGACCACTGGGATCTGACCACTGGGACCTGACCACTGGGATCTGACCACTGGGATCTGACCACTGGCATCTGACCACTGGCATCTGACCACTGGCATCTGACCACTGGGACCTGACCACTGGGATCTGACCACTGTTGACCAGACCACTGCTGACCAGACCACTGGGACCTGACCACTGGGATCTGACCACTGGGACCTGACCACTGGGATCTGACCACTGCTGACCAGACCACTGGGACCAGACCACTGGGACCAGACCACTGGGACCAGATCAGAATATGCCTGTCCACTGGGACCAGACCACTGGGACCAGACCACTGGGACCAGACCACTGGGACCAGATCAGAATATGCCTGTCCACTGGGACCCAGACCACTGGGACCAGATCAGAATATGCCTGTCCCCTGGTTCCAAGCGTTGATTTTATATCACATGGCTCTGTTCTACTCAGTATAGCTGTAGACAGTGAGGCTAGTGTACTATAGTGTAATGTACTATAGTGTAATGTACTATAGTGTAATGTACTATAGTGTAATGTACTATAGGGTAGTGTACTATAGTGTAGTGTACTGTAGTGTACTGTAGTGTAGTGTACTATAGTGTAATGTACTGTAGGGTAGTGTAGTGTACTGTAGTGTAGTGTACTATAGGGTAGTGTAGTGTAGTGTACTATAGTGTAATGTACTATAGGGTAGTGTAGTGTACTGTACTATAGTGTAGTGTAGTGTACTATAGTGTAAATGTACTATAGGGTAGTGTAGTGTACTGTAGTGTAGTACTATAGGGTAGTGTAGTGTACTATAGTGTAATGTACTATAGGGTAGTGTACTATAGTGTAATGTACTTGCCCAGTGGACTGTCTTCCCCAGACAAGACGTATGGTTAGAACTTGCCCTTGCTCGGGAAATGTTCCACAATCTTGTGCAGATGGTCAGGATATGGATAAGAGCGTCTGCTAAATGACTTAAATGTAAATGTATAGGGTAGTGTAGTGTACTATAGTGTAATGTACTATAGACTAGTGTACTATAGTGTAATGTACTATAGGGTAGTGTACTATAGTGTAATGTACTATAGGGTACTGTACTGTACTATAGGGTAGTGTACTATAGGGTAGTGTACTATAGGGTAGTGTACTATAGGGTAAGTGTAGTGTACTGTACTATAGTGTAGTGTAGTGTACTGTAGTGTAGTGTACTATAGGGTAGTGTAGTGTACTATAGGGTAGTGTAGTGTACTGTACTATAGTGTAATGTACTATAGACTAGTGTACTATAGTGTAATGTACTATAGGTAGTGTACTATAGTGTAATGTACTATAGGGTAGTGTACTATAGGGTAGTGTAGTGTACTATAGTGTAATGTACTATAGGGTACTGTACTATAGTGTAATGTACTACAGGGTAGTGTACTATAGGGAGTGTACTATAGGTAGTGTACTGTACTATAGTGTAATGTACTATAGGGTACTGTACTATAGGTACTGTACTATAGTGTAATGTACTATAGGGTAGTGTACTATAGGTAGTGTAATGTACTATAGGGTAGTGTACTGTACTATAGTATAATGTACTATAGGGTACTGTACTATAGTGTAATGTACTATAGGGTAGTGTACTATAGGGTAGTGTACTATAGTGTCGTGTACTATAGGGTACTGTACTGTACTATAGTGTAATGTACTATAGTGTAATGTACTATAGGGTAGTGTACTATAGGGTAGTGTACTATAGGGTAGTGTACTATAGGGTAGTGTACTGTACTATAGGGTAGTGTACTATAGGGTACTGTACTGTACTATAGGGTAGTGTACTATAGTGTACTATAGGCAGTGTACTATAGGGTAGTGTACTATAGGGTAGTGTACTATAGGGTAGTGTAGTGTACTGTACTATAGTGTAGTGTAGTGTACTATAGTGTAATGTACTATAGGGTACTGTACTGTACTATAGTGTAATGTACTATAGGGTAGTGTACTATAGGGTAGTGTACTATAGTGTAGTGTACTATAGGGTACTGTACTGTACTATAGGGTAGTGTACTATAGGGTAGTGTACTATAGGGTAGTGTACTATAGGGTAGTGTACTGTACTATAGGGTAGTGTACTATAGGGTACTGTACTGTACTATAGTGTAATGTACTATAGGGTAGTGTACTATAGGGCAGTGTACTATAGGTAGTGTAGTGTACTGTACTATAGTGTAGTGTACTGTAGTGTAGTGTACTATAGGGTAGTGTAGTGTACTATAGGGTAGTGTAGTGTACTGTAGTGTAGTGTACTATAGGGTAGTGTAGTGTACTATAGGGTAGTGTAGTGTACTATAGTGTAATGTACTATAGGGTAGTGTAGTGTACTATAGGGTAGTGTACTGTACTATATGGTAGTGTACTGTACTATATGGTAAGTCGCTCTGGATAAGAGCGTCTGCTAAATGACTTAAATGTAAATGTAAATGTACTGTATGGTAGTGTACTGTATGGTAGTGTACTGTATGGTAGTGTACTATAGGGTAGTGTACTGTACTATATGGTAGTGTACTGTATGGTAGTGTACTATAGGGTAGTGGAGTGTACTATAGTGTACTATATGGTAGTGTACTGTACTGTATGGTAGTGTACTGTATGGTAGTGTACTGTATGGTAGTGTACTATAGGGTAGTGTACTGTACTATATGGTAGTGTACTGTATGGTAGTGTACTGTATGGTAGTGTACTATAGTGTAGTGTACTATAGGGTAGTGTACTATAGGGTAGTGTACTATAGTGTAGTGTACTATAGGGTAGTGTACTATAGGGTAGTGTACTATAGGGTAGTGTAGTGTACTATAGGGTAGTGTACTGTACTATAGGGTACTGTACTATAGGGTAGTGGAGTGTACTATAGTGTACTATAGGTAGTGTACTATAGGTAGTGTACTATAGGGTAGTGTACTATATGGTAGTGTACTGTACTATATGGTAGTGTACTATATGGTACTGTACTATATGGTAGTGTACTATAGGGTAGTGTACTATAGGGTAGTGAGTGTACTATAGTGTACTATAGGGTAGTGTACTATAGGGTAGTGTACTATAGGGTAGTGTACTATAGGGTAGTGTACTATAGGGTAGTGGAGCTGTAGAGAGCTGAGTACCAGTGTCAAGGCTCTGACTGATATATAGACAGATACTTCTGCTTTCTGACTGATGTGGAGGAGGCAGTAAACATAATGGTCAGATAGTGTTGACACACTCCTCACACGGAGGGCTTGTTGTCTCGCTCTGACGATCACAATCTATTTCTCTCTCTCTCACGGTCTTCATCTCTCATGATATCGATCTCTTTCTCTCTCACGGTCTTCATCTCTCATGATATCGATCTCTTTCTCTCTCACGGTCTTCATCTCCCATGAAATCGATCTCTTTCTCTCTCAGGGTCTTCATCTCCCATGAAATCGATCTCTTTCTCTCTCAGGGTCTTCATCTCTCATGATATCGATCTCTTTTTTCTCTCACGGTCTTCATCTCCCATGAAATCGATCTCTTTCTCTCTCACGGTCTTCATCTCTCATGAAATCGATCTCTTTCTCTCTCACGGTCTTCATCTCCCATGAAATCGATCCTCTTTCTCTCTCAGGGTCTTCATCTCTCATGAAATCGATCTCTTTCTCTCTCACAGTCTTCATCTCTCATGAAATCGATCTCTTTCTTTGGCTCTCTTTGTTCGATCACGATCCTTGTCTCTCTCCCTCTGTCTCTCTGTCTCTCTGTCTCTCTGTCTCTGTCTCTCTGTCTCTCTCTGTCTCTCTCTCTCTCTCTCTCTCTCTCTCTCTCTCTCTCTCTGTCTCTCTCTGCAGTTTTTCCATTTTTCTATTTTGTTCTTCTCCTGAAAACAAAACAACCCCCCTGTTTTTCTACCAGCCTGTGTGAATCGTTTCTCTCCCCTTCTTCTCTGTGTGTCCGTCCTGTAGGTGTGCAGTACGTGGATCGGTAGTGGTGTGGTCAGTGACCTGAATGATCTTCGTCGCGTCCACAATCTCCTGGTATCTTCGCTGGACAAGGTGCAGGCTGGGAAGGATTCTCCAGCCAGCTGTACAGTGAGTGCTACCACCATGGAGAAATTGGCCGTACTGAAGGCCTGGGCTGAGGTGAGTTTGTAAATCTACCGGTCAGGAGGCCTGTAACACTATAGACTATAGGCTGGGCTGGAGGCCTGTAACACTATAGACTATAGGCTGGGCTGGAGGCCTGTAACACTATATGCTGGGCTGGAGGCCTGTAACACTATAGACTATAGGCTGGAGGCCTGTAACACTATAGACTATAGGCTGGAGGCCTGTAACACTATAGATTATAGGCTGGGCTGGAGGCCTGTAACACTATAGACTATAGGCTGGACTGGAGGCCTGTAACACTATAGACTATAGGCTGGAGGCCTGTAACACTATAGACTATAGGCTGGGCTGGAGGCCTGTAACACTATAGACTATAGGCTGGGCTGGAGGCCTGTAACACTATAGACTATAGGCTGGGCTGGAGGCCTGTAACACTATAGATTATAGGCTGGAGGCCTGTAACACTATAGACTATAGACTGGGCTGGAGGCCTGTAACACTATAGACTATAGGCTGGAGGCCTGTAACACTATAGACTATAGGCTGGGCTGGAGGCCTGTAACACTATAGACTATAGACTGGGCTGGAGGCCTGTAACACTATAGACTATAGGCTAGGCTGGAGGCCTGTAACACTATAGACTATAGGCTGGGCTGGAGGCCTGTAACACTATAGACTATAGGCTGGGCTGGAGGCCTGTAACACTATAGATTATAGGCTGGGCTGGAGGCCTGTAACACTATAGACTATAGACTGGGCTGGAGGCCTGTAACACTATAGACTATAGGCTGGAGGCCTGTAACACTATAGACTATAGGCTGGGCTGGAGGCCTGTAACACTATAGACTATAGGCTGGGCTGGAGGCCTGTAACACTATAGACTATAGGCTGGGCTGGAGGCCTGTAACACTATAGACTATAGGCTGGGCTGGAGGCCTGTAACACTCTAGACTATAGACTGGGCTGGAGGCCTGTAACACTATAGACTATAGGCTGGAGGCCTGTAACACTATAGACTATAGGCTGGAGGCCTGTAACACTATAGACTATAGGCTGGGCTGGAGGCCTGTAACACTATAGACTATAGACTGGAGGCCTGTAACACTATAGACTGTAGACTGGAGGCCTGTAACACTATAGACTATAGGCTGGGCTGGAGGCCTGTAACACTATAGACTATAGGCTGGACTGGAGGCCTGTAACACTATAGACTATAGGCTGGACTGGAGGCCTGTAACACTATAGACTATAGGCTGGACTGGAGGCCTGTAACACTATAGACTATAGGCTGGAGGCCTGTAACACTATAGACTATAGGCTGGGCTGGAGGCCTGTAACACTATAGACTATAGGCTGGGCTGGAGGCCTGTAACACTATAGACTATAGGCTGGGCTGGAGGCCTGTAACACTATAGACTATAGGCTGGAGGCCTGTAACACTATAGACTATAGACTGGAGGCCTGTAACACTATAGACTATAGACTGGAGGCCTGTAACACTATAGACTATAGGCTGGGCTGGAGGCCTGTAACACTATAGACTATAGGCTGGAGGCCTGTAACACTATAGACTATAGACTGGAGGCCTGTAACACTATAGACTATAGGCTGGGCTGGAGGCCTGTAACACTATAGACTATAGGCTGGGGGCCTGTAACACTATAGACTATAGACTGGAGGCCTGTAACACTATAGACTATAGACTGGAGGCCTGTAACACTATAGACTATAGACTGGAGGCCTGTAACACTATAGACTATAGACTGGAGGCCTGTCACACTATAGACTATAGACTGGAGGCCTGTAACACTATAGACTATAGACTGGAGGCCTGTCACACTATAGACTATAGACTGGAGGCCTGTCACACTATAGACTATAGACTGGAGGCCTGTAACACTATAGACTATAGACTGGAGGCCTGTAACACTATAGACTATAGGCTGGAGGCCTGTAACACTATAGACTATAGGCTGGGCTGGAGGCCTGTAACACTATAGACTATAGGCTGGAGGCCTGTAACACTATAGACTATAGGCTGGGCTGGAGGCCTGTAACACTATAGACTATAGGCTGGAGGCCTGTAACACTATAGACTATAGGCTGGGCTGGAGGCCTGTAACACTATAGACTATAGGCTGGGCTGGAGGCCTGTAACACTATAGACTATAGGCTGGGCTGGAGGCCTGTAACACTATAGACTATAGGCTGGGCTGGAGGCCTGTAACACTATAGACTGGAGGCCTGTAACACTATAGACTATAGGCTGGAGGCCTGTAACACTATAGACTGGAGGCCTGTAACACTATAGACTGGAGGCCTGTAACACTATAGGCTGGAGGCCTGTAACACTATAGACTATAGGCTGGGCTGGAGGCCTGTAACACTATAGACTATAGGCTGGAGGCCTGTAACACTATAGACTGGAGGCCTGTAACACCATAGACTGGAGGCCTGTAACACTATAGGCTGGAGGCCTGTAACACTATAGACTATAGGCTGGGCTGGAGGCCTGTAACACTATAGACTATAGGCTGGAGGCCTGTAACACTATAGACTATAGGCTGGAGGCCTGTAACACTATAGACTATAGGCTGGAGGCCTGTAACACTATAGACTATAGGCTGGGCTGGAGGCCTGTAACACTAGACTGGAGGCCTGTAACTCTATAGACTGGAGGCCTGTAACTCTATAGACTGGAGGCCTGTAACTCTATAGACTGGAGGCCTGTAACTCTATAGGCTGGAGGCCTGTAACTCTATAGGCTGGAGGCCTGTAACTCTATAGACTGGAGGCCTGTAACTCTATAGGCTGGAGGCCTGTAACTCTATAGACTGGAGGCCTGTAACTCTATAGACTGGAGGCCTGGGCCTTTTGAGTAAATCTGAGTAAAAAAAAAAAAAAAAATGCTCATGAGATTCCGTTAAAATATCTAGAGCTGACACAGTCGTTGTGATCAAATCTTAAAAACTGGTACATTTCAAAACTGTCTTTTTGTGAGGTGCAGCCGGGGTGTAGTTCTGTACCATGGTGAGGGGTCGGGTTGATCAACCAGGAGGATTCTCCACCAACTTTTTAAAATCTCCAGTTTGGGAACATTTTGGGTTCCCAGTAGATTACAACGGCGATGGACAGGAAGTTGTGGATAAAAAGTTGAACAGTATGTCGCCACGCTCAACCAGAATAGCCAGCTGCCGACACCTCCAACATGTTGACACATTTACACCGATTACTGGATCAAATCCCCGAGCTGACAAGGTAAAAATCTGTTGTTCTGCCCCTGAACAAGGCAGTTAACACACTGTTCCCCTGAACAAGGCAGTTACCCCACTGTGCCCCTGAACAAGGCAGTTAACACACTGTTCCCCTGAACAAGGCAGTTACCCCACTGTGCCCCTGAACAAGGCAGTTAACCCACTGTTCCCCTGAACAAGGCAGTTACCCCACTGTGCCCCTGAACAAGGCAGTTAACACACTGTTCCCTGAACAAGGCAGTTACCCCACTGTGCCCCTGAACAAGGCAGTTAACACACTGTTCCCCTGAACAAGGCAGTTACCCCACTGTGCCCCTGAACAAGGCAGTTAACCCACTGTTCCCTGAACAAGGCAGTTAACACACTTCCCCGGTCGGCCGTTATTGTAAATAAGAATCTGTTCTTAACTTGCCGTGTTAAATAAAAAAATCTACATAAAAGAAAAAAACGGTGAAGCATGGAGGTGGCGGCATCATGGGAAACTCGTCTGGAACAAAAAGAGATCCTTGATGAAAACCTGCTCCAGACGTTCACCTTCCAACAGGACAACGACCCTAAGAACACAGCCAATACAACACAGGAGTGGCTTCGGGACAAGTCTCTGAATGTCCTTGAGTGGCCCAGCCAGAGCCTGGACTTGAACCTGATCGATCATCTCTGGAGAGACCTGAGAGAGACCTTTTTATGGTAGAGTGGCCAGACGGAAGCCACTCCTCAGTGAAAGGCACATGACAGCCCAGCTTGGAGTTTACCAAAAGGCACCTAAAGGACTCTCAGACATAGTCAAACATAGTTTGTCTCTCTCTCTCTGTCTGTCTGTCTCTCTCGCTCTCTCTCTGGCTCTCTGTCGCTCTCTCTCCTGTGCTCTCTCTGTCTCTCTCTCTGTCTCTCTCTCTCCCGTGCTCTCATTCTCTCGGTCTCTCTCTCTCTCCCGTGCTCTCATTCTCCCCCTCCCCCATCTTTCAGGTGTATGTGGTGGCCATGAAGATAAAGAAGGAAGCAGAGTCTCGGCCGGTGAAGGAGGTGAAGGCGGGAGAAGAGGATGAGGAAGAGGAGGAGGTGGGAGCGGACGTTCTTCCTCCTGACAGCCTGATTATGCTGGTGCAGCCTGAACTACCGTCTCTGTCTGGGCTGTGGTTGGCTGTCCTCAGAGACTACGCTCTGCTCACGCTGCCTGCCGAGTTCTCCAGCCAACTGCCCCCTGACGGTACACAACACCACAACTCAACCCTATGGGCCAGTCTTAAGCCACAGATTCATTAAATGGAGTATCTCTCAACTGAACACGCTTTTCTAGACTTGATTCATCTGTTTCGGGGAAACTGTCCCTACAACTTCTTGACTTTGTGTGACAGATTGGTTGCTACTCCACCTCTGTCTCTTAAAAGGACAATACCTCCTGACAAGCCTGTTTTCCTGTGTCCTGTGTGTGTCCTGTGTTGTTCAGGTGGTGCCTTCTACACCCCAGAGACCATCGACACAGCCCGTCTCCATTACCGTGGCTCCTGGGCCCCCGTTCTCCACGCTGTGGCCCTCTGGCTGAGCAGCACCAGCTTTGGGGCCGGGGAGGGGGAAGAGGAGGCCCCCGCTGTCCCTCCACAGGCTTCTGGGGCACCAGTCTACCCCCAGGGTAACCCTGGACCTACTCAGAGCCTGGAGGATCTGATTAAGGACAGAATGCATCTGATGTTGGGTATGGACCACAGACACAGAGACAGGCAGCCACAGAGACAGGCAGCCGCAGAGACAGGCAGCCACAGAGACAGGCAGCCACAGAGACAGGCAGCCACAGAGACAGGCAGCCACAGAGACAGGCAGCCACAGGGACAGGCAGACACAGAGACAGGCAGACACAGAGACAGGCAGCCACAGAGACAGGCAGCCACAGAGACAGGCAGCCACAGAGACAGGCAGCCACAGAGACAGGCAGCCACAGAGACAGACAGACACAGAGACATGCAGACAGACAAACAGCCACAGGGACAGCCAGACAGAGACAGACAGACAGACAGACAGACAGACAGACAGACAGACAGACAGACAGACAGACAGACAGACAGACAGACAGACAGACAGACAGGTGTCAGTATAGATGATAACTAACCACTGTCCCTCCCAGGTGTCAGTATAGATGATAACTAACCACTGTCCCTCCCAGGTGTCAGTATAGATGATAACTAACCACTGTCCCTCCCAGGTGTCAGTATAGATGATAACTAACCACTGTCCCTCCCAGGTGTCAGTATAGATGATAACTAACCACTGTCCCTCCCAGGTGTAAGTATAGATGATAACTAACCACTGTCCCTCCCAGGTGTCAGTATAGATGATAACTAACCACTGTCCCTCCCAGGTGTCAGTATAGATGATAACTAACCACTGTCCCTCCCAGGTGTCAGTATAGATGATAACTAACCACTGTCCCTCCCAGGTGTCAGTATAGATGATAACTAACCACTGTCTCTCCCAGGTGTCAGTATAGATGATAACTAACCACTGTCCCTCCCAGGTGTCAGTATAGATGATAACTAACCACTGTCTCTCCCAGGTGTCAGTATAGATGATAACTAACCACTGTCTCTCCCAGGTGTCAGTATAGATGATAACTAACCACTGTCTCTCCCAGGTGTCAGTATAGATGATAACTAACCACTGTCCCTCCCAGGTGTCAGTATAGATGATAACTAACCACTGTCCCTCCCAGGTGTCAGTATAGATGATAACTAACCACTGTCCCTCCCAGGTGTCAGTATAGATGATAACTAACCACTGTCCCTCCCAGGTGTCAGTATAGATGATAACTAACCACTGTCCCTCCCAGGTGTCAGTATAGATGATAACTAACCACTGTCTCTCCCAGGTGTCAGTATAGATGATAACTAACAGCTGTCTCTCCCAGGTGTCAGTATAGATGATAACTAACCACTGTCTCTCCCAGGTGTCAGTATAGAGTTCCTGTGTTTCCCAAGACCTGAGGAACCTATAGAACATGTCATGTCATGTCTACAGGCTCTCTGTACCCTACTGGACTCTCCCTGTGCCAGGACACACATCAGTGAAGACCAGGTAAAGATAACAGGAGGGAGGGAGGGAGGGGGAGGGCAGGCAGGGAGGGAGGGGAGGGAGGAAGGGGGAGAGAGAAAGGGAGGGAGGGAAGGAGAGGGAGGAAAGGAGGGGGGCAGGGATGGAGGGAGGGAGAGAGGAATGACTAATGTATATCATCACCAGACAGTAGAATGACTAATGTATATCATGTTCCAGAGGTGATGATCTATATCCGTTTCCCTCTCTCCACACACACCATCTCTGTCTCTATCCGTTTCCCTCTCTACACACACACCATCTCTGTCTCTATCCGTTTCCCTCTCCACACACACCATCTCTGTCTCTATCCGTTTCCCTCTCCACACACACCATCTCTGTCTCTATCCGTTTCCCTCTCCACACACACCATCTGTCTCTATCCGTTTCCCTCTCCACACACACCATCTCTGTCTCTATCCGTTTCCTCTCACACACACCATCTCTGTCTCTATCCGTTTCCCTCTCCACACACCATCTCTGTCTCTATCCGTTTCCCTCTCCACACACACCATCTCTGTCTCTATCCGTTTCCCCCTCTCCACACACACCATCTCTGTCTCTATCCGTTTCCCTCTCTCCACACACACCATCTCTGTCTCTATCCGTTTCCCCCTCTCCACACACCATCTCTGTCTCTATCCGTTTCCCTCTCTCCACACACACCATCTCTGTCTCTATCCGTTTCCCTCTCCACACACACCATCTCTGTCTCTATCCGTTTCCCTCTCTCCACACACACCATCTCTGTCTCTATCCGTTTCCCTCTCTCCACACACACCATCTCTGTCTCTATCCGTTTCCCTCTCCACACACACCATCTCTGTCTCTATCCGTTTCCCTCTCCACACACACCATCTCTGTCTCTATCCGTTTCCCTCTCTCCACACACACCATCTCTGTCTCTATCCGTTTCCCTCTCTCCACACACCATCTCTGTCTCTATCCGTTTCCCTCTCCACACACACCATCTCTGTCTCTATCCGTTTCCCTCTCCACACACACCATCTCTGTCTCTATCCGTTTCCCTCTCCACACACACCATCTCTGTCTCTATCCGTTTCCCTCTCCCACACACCATCTCTGTCTCTATCCGTTTCCCTCTCTCCACACACACCATCTCTGTCTCTATCCGTTTCCCTCTCTCCACACACACCATCTCTGTCTCTATCCGTTTCCCTCTCCACACACACCATCTCTGTCTCTATCCGTTTCCCTCTCCACACACCATCTCTGTCTCTATCCGTTTCCCTCTCCACACACACCATCTCTGTCTCTATCCGTTTCCCTCTCTCCACACACACCATCTCTGTCTCTATCCGTTTCCCTCTCTCCACACACACCATCTCTGTCTCTATCCGTTTCCCTCTCCACACACACCATCTCTGTCTATATCCGTTTCCCTCTCCACACACACCATCTCTCTCTATCCGTTTCCCTCTCTCCACACACACCATCTCTGTCTCTATCCGTTTCCCTCTCCATGTGTATAGAGGTCTATACAGGTTTCTCTTCATGTTGTAGTTGTTGGGTGTAGAGCTGACAGGCTGGGGTCTAACCAGGTTTCGTGTTGTAGTTGTTGGGTGTAGAGCTGACAGGCTGGGGGTCTAACCAGGTTTCGTGTTGTAGTTGTTGGGTGTAGAGCTGACAGGCTGGGGGTCTAACCAGGTTTAATGTTGTAGTTGTTGGGTGTAGAGCTGACAGGCTGGGGGTCTAACCAGGTTTCGTGTTGTAGTTGTTGGGTGTAGAGCTGACAGGCTGGGGGTCTAACCAGGTTTAATGTTGTAGTTGTTGGGTGTAGAGCTGACAGGCTGGGGGTCTAACCAGGTTTCATGTTGTAGTTGTTGGGTGTAGAGCTGACAGGCTGGGGGTCTAACCAGGTTTCATGTTGTAGTTGTTAGGTGTAGAGCTGCTCAACGTTCTCCACAGACTACTCCTGACCAGAGATCCTCCAGCCGTTCAGCTCCAAGTTACGGCTGTGGTGCAGGAGACGATCCGGGCTGCACAGGATCACCTGACACAGCAGAGAGACACACAGGGTCAGTTCTGACACGGGTCGCCATGCTGGTTCCCAGATACCTTTCTGAAGTTTCGTTAGGATATACCACTGAAATGTACATTAATTTAAAATCAATGTTTACCTGAAACCTAAATGGGCTCATGACTTCTGATTTTGTCAAGTCCGGTCTCAGAATGTTCTCACCTCATGTTGATCTGCTCTACGTATCACCCTCCAGGTAAGGAGGGTGGAGGAGCAGGACGGTCGGTCTCTCCGGGGAGAGGGAGGTGAGACTGGGGAGCTGATCCCGGGGAAGTCCCTCGTCTTCGCTGCCATGGAGCTTATGGTGTTCATCCTGGTTCGTCACTTACCCCAACTCAACACCAGGTAATATACGAATGTAGTATTTTAACAGGTAATATAGGAATGTAGTATTTTAACAGGTAATATACGAATGTAGTATTTTAACAGGTAATATAGGAATGTAGTATTTTAACAGGTAATATAGGAATGTAGTATTTTAACAGGTAATATACGAATGTAGTATTTTAACAGGTAATATACGAATGTAGTATTTTAACAGGTAATATACGAATGTAGTATTTTAACAGGTAATATACGAATGTAGTATTTTAACAGGTAATATACGAATGTAGTATTTTAAATATATGTTTTGTTTCTGTTGTAGCGTGTCGGGGTCGTTCTGTTGTAACGTGTCGGGGTCGTTCTGTTGTATCAGGGTCGTTCTGTATCAGGGTCGTTCTGTATTTGTTGTAACATATCAGGGTCGTTCTGTTGTAGCGGGTCGTTCTGTAGTAACGTGTCGGGTCGTTCTGTAGTAACGTGTCGGGGTCGTTCTGTAGTAACGTGTCGGGGTCGTTCTGTTGTAACGTGTCGGGGTCGTTCTGTAGTAACGTGTCGGGGTCGTTCTGTAGTAACCTGTCGGGGTCGTTCTGTAGTAACGTGTCGGGGTCGTTCTGTAGTAACCTGTCGGGGTCGTTCTGTTGTAACGTGTCGGGGTCGTTCTGTTGTATCAGGGTCGTTCTGTTGTATCAGGGTCGTTCTGTTGTATCAGGGTCGTTCTGTTGTATCAGGGTCGTTCTGTATCTGTTGTAACATATCAGGGTCGTTCTGTTGTAGCGGTCGTTCTGTAGTAACGTGTCGGGGTCGTTCTGTAGTAACGTGTCGGGGTCGTTCTGTAGTAACGTGTCGGGGTCGTTCTGTTGTAACGTGTCGGGTCGTTCTGTAGTAACGTGTCGGGGTCGTTCTGTAGTAACGTGTCGGGGTCGTTCTGTTGTAACGTGTCGGGGTCGTTCTGTAGTAACGTGTCGGGGTCGTTCTGTTGTAACGTGTCGGGGTCGTTCTGTTGTGTCGGGGTCGTTCTGTTGTATCGGGGTCGTTCTGTTGTATCAGGTCGTTCTGTATCAGGGTCGTTCTGTATTTGTTGTAACATATCAGGGTCGTTCTGTTGTAGCGGGTCGTTCTGTAGTAACGTGTCGGGGTCGTTCTGTTGTAACCTGTCGGGGTCGTTCTGTTGTATCAGGTCGTTCTGTTGTATCAGGTCGTTCTGTTGTGTCAGGGTCGTTCTGTATCAGGGTCGTTCTGTATTTGTTGTAACATATCAGGGTCGTTCTGTTGTATCAGGGTCGTTCTGTTGTATCAGGTCGTTCTGTATCAGGGTCGTTCTGTATCTGTTGTAACATATCAGGGTCGTTCTGTTGTAATACCCTGGTTATCCTGCTTGGAAGATTCTTGATTTCCTGCCTTTTTTACCTGAAGTTTGCAACCCTATAATAGTACAGCGTCTTTGGGTCATTGAAAAGCCCAAACTCATGTATTTTCATTCCCAGGGTGAACGAGTCCCCCAGCCACCTGCCCCTCCGACCCCAGCCTCGTCTGCCTGAGGAGAGCACCCGGCTGGTGGCTCACACCGTCTCTATACTGGCTGAACTGCCGTCGCTATGCTCCCCCGCAGGTAACACACAGACAAAAACACCTGACCACACAGACTCAGAATGTCTCCTGTAATTCATTGCCTTGTTGTTGTGGTTGGTGTGTAATACTGCTAATAGCAGAGTTCTAGTGTTCATCTCTCCGCCTTAGATTCAGTGTTGTGGTGTGTTATACTGCTAATAGATACTGCCTTAGATTCAGTGTTGTGGTGTGTAATACTGCTAATAGATACTGCCTTAGATTCAGTGTTGTGGTGTGTTATACTGCTAATAGATACTGCCTTAGATTCAGTGTTGTGGTGTGTAATACTGCTAATAGATACTGCCTTAGATTCAGTGTTGTGGTGTGTTATACTGCTAATAGATACTGCCTTAGATTCAGTGTTGTGGTGTGTTATACTGCTAATAGATACTGCCTTAGATTCAGTGTTGTGGTGTGTAATACTGCTAATAGATACTGCCTTAGATTCAGTGTTGTGGTGTGTTATACTGCTAATAGATACTGCCTTAGATTCAGTGTTGTGGTGTGTTATACTGCTAATAGATACTGCCTTAGATTCAGTGTTGTGGTGTGTTATACTGCTAATAGATACTGCCTTAGATTCAGTGTTGTGGTGTGTTATACTGCTAATAGATACTGCCTTAGATTCAGTGTTGTGGTGTGTTATACTGCTAATAGATACTGCCTTAGATTCAGTCTGGCTCAATGGCCTCTCTGCCGTTGGATCCCTCTCACCCTGGGTCTGTGGTTCTTATGTCTGAGACTGAAGCTTTCTGAGGATCAGATTATTCTGGAAATCGACTGAGTCACACTGGGTGTGAAACAACAGAGAAGATTCAGTTAGGATGTCAGGGCCACTGAGAGATTAGGGGCAGGGATTTCAGGGCCACTGAGAGATTAGAGGCAGGGATTTCAGGGCCACTGAGAGATTAGGGGCAGGGATTTCAGGGCCACTGAGAGATTAGGGGCAGGGATTTCAGGACCACAGAGATTAGGGGCAGGGATTTCAGGGCCACAGAGATTAGGGGCAGGGATTTCAGGGCCACTGACAGATTAGGGGCAGGGATTTCAGGACCACAGAGATTAGGGACAGGGATTTCAGGGCCACAGAGATTAGGGGCATGGATTTCAGGGCTACTGACAGATTAGGGACAGGGATTTCAGGGCTACTGACAGATTAGGGACAGGGATTTCAGGGCTACTGACAGATTAGGGACAGGGATTTCAGGGCTACTGACAGATTAGGGACAGGGATTTCAGGGCTACTGACAGATTAGGGACAGGGATTTCAGGGCTACTGACAGATTAGGGACAGGGATTTCAGGGCTACTGACAGATTAGGGACAGGGATTTCAGGGCTACTGACAGATTAGGGACAGGGATTTCAGGGCTACTGACAGATTAGGGACAGGGATTTCAGGGCTACTGACAGACTAGGGACAGGGATTTCAGGGCTACTGACAGATTAGGGACAGGGATTTCAGGGACACTGACAGATTAGGGACAGGGATTTCAAGGCTACTGACAGATTAGGGACATGGATTTCAGGGCTACTGACAGATTAGGGACAGGGATTTCAGGGCTACTGACAGATTAGCGACAGGGATTTCAGGGCTACTGACAGATTAGCGACAGGGATTTCAGGGCCATTGACAGATTAGGGACAGGGATTAGGGACAGGGATTTCAGGGCTACTGACAGATTAGGGACAGGGATTTCAGGGCCACTGACAGATTAGCAACAGGGATTTCAGGGCTACTGACAGACTAGGGACAGGGATTTCAGGGCTACTGACAGATTAGGGGCAGGGATTTCAGGGCTACTGACAGATTATGGACAGGGATTTCAGGGCTACTGACAGACTAGGGACAGGGAATCACAGGGCTACTGACAGATTAGGGACAGGGATTTCAGGGCTACTGACAGATTAGGGACAGGGATTTCAGGACTACTGACAGACTAGGGACAGGGAATCACAGGGCTACTGACAGATTAGGGACAGGGATTTCAGGGCTACTGACAGATTAGGGACAGGGATTTCAGGGCTACTGACAGATTAGGGACAGGGATTTCAGGGCTACTGACAGATTAGGGACAGGGATAACATTATGTTTATAGAACAGGGATTAGGGACAGGGATTAGGGACAGGGATTAGGGACAGGGATAACATTATGTTTATAGAACAGGGATTAGGGACAGGGATTAGGGACAGGGATTAGGGACAGGGATTAGGGACAGAGATTTCAGGGCTACTGACAGATTAGGGACAGGGATTTCAGGGCTACTGACAGATTAGGGACAGGGATTTCAGGGCTACTGACAGATTAGGGACAGGGATAACATTATGTTTATAGAAAGGGTCTGTTTGCCTTGTTGACATGTAGCAGGTGCATTCTGCAATGGTTTATGCCGTCCAATCGTCATTTCAATTGGTGTGTGATGGAGTGAAGGATTACATTTTCAATAACGGCAGACCTTGTCAGCTCGGAGGTTTGAACCTTCCGGTTACTAGTCCAACGCTCTTACCACTAGGCTACCCTGCCGCCCCTAAAGGATACAAGTCTCTGTCTCTCTGTCATTCTTCATTACTAAAGGATACAAGTATCATTCCTCATTACTGAAAGATACAAGTCTGTCTCTCTCTCATTCCTCATTACTGAAAGATACAAGTCTGTCTCTCTCTCATTCCTCATTACTGAAAGATACAAGTCTGTCTCTCTGTCATTCCTCATTACTGAAAGATACAAGTCTGTCTCTCTCTCATTCCTCATTACTGAAAGATACAAGTCCGTCTCTCTCTCATTCCTCATTACTGAAGGATACAAGTCTGTCTCTCTGTCATTCCTCATTACTGAAAGATACAAGTCTGTCTCTCTCATTCCTCATTACTGAAAGATACAAGTCTGTCTCTCTCTCATTCCTCATTACTGAAAGATACAAGTCTGTCTCTCTCTCATTCCTCATTACTGAAAGATACAAGTCTGTCTCTCTCTCATTCCTCATTACTGAAAGATACAAGTCCGTCTCTCTCTCATTCCTCATTACTGAAGGATACAAGTCTGTCTCTCTGTCATTCCTCATTACTGAAAGATACAAGTCTCTCTCTCTCTCTCTCATTCCTCATTACTGAAAGATACAAGTCTGTCTCTCTCATTCCTCATTACTGAAAGATACAAGTCTGTCTCTCTCTCATTCCTCATTACTGAAAGATACAAGTCTGTCTCTCTCTCATTCCTCATTACTGAAGGATACAAGTCTGTCTCTCTGTCATTCCTCATTACTGAAAGATACAAGTCTGTCTCTCTCATTCCTCATTACTGAAAGATACAAGTCTGTCTCTCTCTCATTCCTCATTACTGAAGGATACAAGTCTGTCTCTCTGTCATTCCTCATTACTGAAAGATACAAGTCTGTCTCTCTCATTCCTCATTACTGAACGATACAAGTCTGTCTCTCTCATTCCTCATTACTGAAAGATACAAGTCTGTCTCTCTCTCATTCCTCATTACTGAAAGATACAAGTCTGTCTCTCTCTCATTCCTCATTACTGAAGGATACAAGTCTGTCTCTCTGTCATTCCTCATTACTGAAAGATACAAGTCTGTCTCTCTGTCATTCCTCATTACTGAAATATACAAGTCTCTCTCTCTCTGTCATTCCTCATTACTGAAAGATACAAGTCTCTCTCTCTCTCTGTCATTCCTCATGTCTGTCATCGCCCCCCCACCCCCCTCCCCCCACCCACAGGCAGCATGACCATTCTCCCGACTGTTCTCTTCCTGATAACCGGGGTCCTGAAGGAGACGGCTGTGAAGACACCTGATAACTCCATACCCCTGCCAGTCTCAGGTACACACACACACACACACACACACACACACACACACACACACACACACACACACACACACACACACACACACACACACACACACACACAAAACATTTATAAAGACACCTGATAACTCCATACCCCTGCCAGTCTCAGATACACACACACACACAAAACATTTATAAAGACAACTGATAACTCCATACCCCTGCCAGTCTCAGGTACACACACACACAAAAAAACATTTATAAAGACCCCTGACAACTCCATACCCCTGCCAGTCTCAGGTACACACACACACACACACACACACACACACACACACACACACACACACACACACAAAACATTTATAAAGACACCTGATAACTCCATACCCCTGCCAGTCTCAGGTACACACACACACACACACACACAAAACATTTATAAAGACTCCTGATAACTCCATACCCCTGCCAGTCTCAGGTACACACACACACACACACACACACACACACACACACACACACACACACAAAACATTTATAAAGACCCCTGACAACTCCATCCCCCTGCCTGTCTCAGCTGCTCTACAGGGTATAAAGACCATCATCACCTCTCCTTTGGCCCGGGCTGAGAAGACTCCCACTCAGTGGACAGGACTGATTAGGAGTAGTCTGGCTTCTGTTCTAGAATATTCTCAACCAGGTAACATACACACTGTTCTAGAATATTCTCAACCAGGTAACACACACACTGTTCTAGAATATTCTCAACCAGGTAACATACACACTGTTCTAGAATATTCTCAACCAGGTAACATACACACGGTTCTAGAATATTCTCAACCAGGTAACATACACACTGTTCTAGAATATTCTCAACCAGGTAACACACACACGGTTCTAGAATATTCTCAACCAGGTAACATACACACTGTTCTAGAATATTCTCAACCAGGTAACACACACACGGTTCTAGAATATTCTCCACCAGGTAACATACACACTGTTCTAGAATATTCTCAACCAGGTAACACACACACGGTTCTAGAATATTCTCCACCAGGTAACATACACACTGTTCTAGAATATTCTCCACCAGGTAACACACACACTGTTCTAGAATATTCTCCACCAGGTAACACACACACTGTTCTAGAATATTCTCCACCAGGTAACACACACACTGTTCTAGAATATTCTCCACCAGGTAACACACACACGGTTCTAGAATATTCTCCACCAGGTAACACACACACTGTTCTAGAATATTCTCCACCAGGTAACACACACACTGTTCTAGAATATTCTCCACCAGGTAACATACACACTGTTCTAGAATATTCTCAACCAGGTAACACACACACACACTGTTCTAGAATATTCTCCACCAGGTAACATACACAGTGTTCTAGAATATTCTCCACCAGGTAACATACACACTGTTCTAGAATATTCTCCACCAGGTAACATACACACTGTTCTAGAATATTCTCAACCAGGTAACATACACACGGTTCTAGAATATTCTCCACCAGGTAACATACACACTGTTCTAGAATATTCTCCACCAGGTAACATACACACTGTTCTAGAATATTCTCCACCAGGTAACACACACACACAGTGTTCTAGAATATTCTCCACCAGGTAACACACACACACAGTGTTCTAGAATATTCTCCACCAGGTAACACACACACAGTGTTCTAGAATATTCTCCACCAGGTAACACACACACTGTTCTAGAATATTCTCCACCAGGTAACACACACACTGTTCTAGAATATTCTCCACCAGGTAACACACACACTGTTCTAGAATATTCTCCACCAGGTAACACACACACTGTTCTAGAATATTCTCAACCAGGTAACACACACACACACTGTTCTAGAATATTCTCCACCAGGTAACATACACAGTGTTCTAGAATATTCTCCACCAGGTAACATACACACTGTTCTAGAATATTCTCCACCAGGTAACACACACACTGTTCTAGAATATTCTCAACCAGGTAACATACACACTGTTCTAGAATATTCTCCACCAGGTAACATACACACTGTTCTAGAATATTCTCCACCAGGTAACACACACACTGTTCTAGAATATTCTCAACCAGGTAACACACACACTGTTCTAGAATATTCTCCACCAGGTAACATACACACACACTGTTCTAGAATATTCTCCACCAGGTAACATACACACTGTTCTAGAATATTCTCCACCAGGTAACACACACACTGTTCTAGAATATTCTCAACCAGGTAACACACACACACTGTTCTAGAATATTCTCCACCAGGTAACACACACACTGTTCTAGAATATTCTCCACCAGGTAACACACACACTGTTCTAGAATATTCTCAACCAGGTAACATACACACTGTTCTAGAATATTCTCCACCAGGTAACATACACACTGTTCTAGAATATTCTCAACCAGGTAACATACACACTGTTCTAGAATATTCTCCACCAGGTAACATACACACTGTTCTAGAATATTCTCAACCAGGTAACACACACACACACTGTTCTAGAATATTCTCCACCAGGTAACATACACACTGTTCTAGAATATTCTCCACCAGGTAACACACACACACACACTGTTCTAGAATATTCTCCACCAGGTAACACACACACACACTGTTCTAGAATATTCTCCACCAGGTAACATACACACTGTTCTAGAATATTCTCCACCAGGTAACACACACACTGTTCTAGAATATTCTCCACCAGGTAACACACACACTGTTCTAGAATATTCTCCACCAGGTAACATACACACTGTTCTAGAATATTCTCCACCAGGTAACACACACACTGTTCTAGAATATTCTCCACCAGGTAACATACACACTGTTCTAGAATATTCTCCACCAGGTAACATACACACTGTTCTAGAATATTCTCCACCAGGTAACACACACACTGTTCTAGAATATTCTCCACCAGGTAACACACACACTGTTCTAGAATATTCTCCACCAGGTAACACACACACTGTTCTAGAATATTCTCCACCAGGTAACACACACACTGTTCTAGAATATTCTCAACCAGGTAACATACACACTGTTCTAGAATATTCTCCACCAGGTAACACACACACACAGTGTTCTAGAATATTCTCCACCAGGTAACACACACACACACTGTTCTAGAATATTCTCCACCAGGTAACATACACAGTGTTCTAGAATATTCTCCACCAGGTAACATACACACTGTTCTAGAATATTCTCAACCAGGTAACATACACACTGTTCTAGAATATTCTCCACCAGGTAACATATACACACTGTTCTAGAATATTCTCCACCAGGTAACACACACACTGTTCTAGAATATTCTCCACCAGGTAACATACACACTGTTCTAGAATATTCTCCACCAGGTAACATACACACTGTTCTAGAATATTCTCCACCAGGTAACATACACACTGTTCTAGAATATTCTCCACCAGGTAACATACACACTGTTCTAGAATATTCTCCACCAGGTAACACACACACTGTTCTAGAATATTCTCCACCAGGTAACACACACACATACACACTGTTCTAGAATATTCTCCACCAGGTAACACACACACTGTTCTAGAATATTCTCAACCAGGTAACATACACACTGTTCTAGAATATTCTCCACCAGGTAACATACACACTGTTCTAGAATATTCTCAACCAGGTAACACACACACACACTGTTCTAGAATATTCTCCACCAGGTAACACACACACACACTGTTCTAGAATATTCTCCACCAGGTAACACACACACACACTGTTCTAGAATATTCTCCACCAGGTAACACACACACTGTTCTAGAATATTCTCCACCAGGTAACATACACACTGTTCTAGAATATTCTCCACCAGGTAACATACACACTGTTCTAGAATATTCTCCACCAGGTAACACACACACTGTTCTAGAATATTCTCAACCAGGTAACACACACACATACACACTGTTCTAGAATATTCTCCACCAGGTAACACACACACTGTTCTAGAATATTCTCAACCAGGTAACACACACACATACACACTGTTCTAGAATATTCTCCACCAGGTAACATACACACTGTTCTAGAATATTCTCCACCAGGTAACACACACACATACACACTGTTCTAGAATATTCTCCACCAGGTAACACACACACTGTTCTAGAATATTCTCCACCAGGTAACACACACACTGTTCTAGAATATTCTCCACCAGGTAACACACACACTGTTCTAGAATATTCTCAACCAGGTAACATACACACTGTTCTAGAATATTCTCAACCAGGTAACACACACACTGTTCTAGAATATTCTCAACCAGGTAACACACACACTGTTCTAGAATATTCTCAACCAGGTAACATACACACTGTTCTAGAATATTCTCAACCAGGTAACATACACACTGTTCTAGAATATTCTCCACCAGGTAACACACACACTGTTCTAGAATATTCTCCACCAGGTAACATACACACTGTTCTAGAATATTCTCCACCAGGTAACACACACACTGTTCTAGAATATTCTCCACCAGGTAACACACACACTGTTCTAGAATATTCTCCACCAGGTAACATACACACTGTTCTAGAATATTCTCAACCAGGTAACACACACACACACTGTTCTAGAATATTCTCCACCAGGTAACACACACACTGTTCTAGAATATTCTCAACCAGGTAACATACACACTGTTCTAGAATATTCTCCACCAGGTAACATACACACTGTTCTAGAATATTCTCCACCAGGTAACATACACACTGTTCTAGAATATTCTCCACCAGGTAACACACACACTGTTCTAGAATATTCTCCACCAGGTAACACACACACTGTTCTAGAATATTCTCCACCAGGTAACACACACACTGTTCTAGAATATTCTCCACCAGGTAACATACACACTGTTCTAGAATATTCTCAACCAGGTAACACACACACACACTGTTCTAGAATATTCTCCACCAGGTAACACACACACTGTTCTAGAATATTCTCCACCAGGTAACATACACACTGTTCTAGAATATTCTCAACCAGGTAACACACACACTGTTCTAGAATATTCTCCACCAGGTAACACACACACACACTGTTCTAGAATATTCTCCACCAGGTAACACACACACTGTTCTAGAATATTCTCCACCAGGTAACACACACACTGTTCTAGAATATTCTCAACCAGGTAACATACACACTTTTCTAGAATATTCTCAACCAGGTAACACACACACTGTTCTAGAATATTCTCCACCAGGTAACACACACACTGTTCTAGAATATTCTCCACCAGGTAACATACACACTGTTCTAGAATATTCTCAACCAGGTAACACACACACACACTGTTCTAGAATATTCTCCACCAGGTAACACACACACTGTTCTAGAATATTCTCAACCAGGTAACATACACACTGTTCTAGAATATTCTCCACCAGGTAACACACACTGTTCTAGAATATTCTCAACCAGGTAACACACACACTGTTCTAGAATATTCTCCACCAGGTAACACACACACTGTTCTAGAATATTCTCCACCAGGTAACATACACACTGTGTAACATACACACTGTTCTAGAATATTCTCCACCAGGTAACATACACACTGTGTAACATACACACTGTTCTAGAATATTCTCCACCAGGTAACACACACACGGTTCTAGAATATTCTCCACCAGTTAACACACACACACTGTTCTAGAATATTCTCCACCAGGTAACACACACACTGTTCTAGAATATTCTCCACCAGGTAACACACACACTGTTCTAGAATATTCTCCACCAGGTAACACACACACTGTTCTAGAATATTCTCCACCAGTTAACACACACACACGGTTCTAGAATATTCTCAACCAGGTAACATACACACTGTTCTAGAATATTCTCCACCAGGTAACATACACACTGTTCTAGAATATTCTCCACCAGGTAACACACACACTGTTCTAGAATATTCTCCACCAGGTAACATACACACTGTTCTAGAATATTCTCCACCAGGTAACATACACACTGTTCTAGAATATTCTCCACCAGGTAACACACACACACTGTTCTAGAATATTCTCCACCAGGTAAACACACACTGTTCTAGAATATTCTCCACCAGGTAACATACACACTGTTCTAGAATATTCTCCACCAGGTAACATACACACTGTTCTAGAATATTCTCAACCAGGTAACACACACACACACTGTTCTAGAATATTCTCCACCAGGTAACATACACAGTGTTCTAGAATATTCTCCACCAGGTAACACACACACAGTGTTCTAGAATATTCTCCACCAGGTAACACACACACTGTTCTAGAATATTCTCCACCAGGTAACACACACACTGTTCTAGAATATTCTCCACCAGGTAACACACACACTGTTCTAGAATATTCTCCACCAGGTAACACACACACTGTTCTAGAATATTCTCAACCAGGTAACACACACACACACTGTTCTAGAATATTCTCCACCAGGTAACATACACAGTGTTCTAGAATATTCTCCACCAGGTAACATACACACTGTTCTAGAATATTCTCCACCAGGTAACACACACACTGTTCTAGAATATTCTCAACCAGGTAACATACACACTGTTCTAGAATATTCTCCACCAGGTAACATACACACTGTTCTAGAATATTCTCCACCAGGTAACACACACACTGTTCTAGAATATTCTCAACCAGGTAACATACACACACACTGTTCTAGAATATTCTCCACCAGGTAACATACACACTGTTCTAGAATATTCTCCACCAGGTAACATACACACTGTTCTAGAATATTCTCCACCAGGTAACACACACACTGTTCTAGAATATTCTCAACCAGGTAACATACACACTGTTCTAGAATATTCTCCACCAGGTAACACACACACTGTTCTAGAATATTCTCCACCAGGTAACACACACACTGTTCTAGAATATTCTCAACCAGGTAACATACACACTGTTCTAGAATATTCTCCACCAGGTAACATACACACTGTTCTAGAATATTCTCAACCAGGTAACATACACACTGTTCTAGAATATTCTCCACCAGGTAACATACACACTGTTCTAGAATATTCTCAACCAGGTAACACACACACACACTGTTCTAGAATATTCTCCACCAGGTAACATACACACTGTTCTAGAATATTCTCCACCAGGTAACACACACACACACACTGTTCTAGAATATTCTCCACCAGGTAACACACACACACACTGTTCTAGAATATTCTCCACCAGGTAACATACACACTGTTCTAGAATATTCTCCACCAGGTAACACACACACTGTTCTAGAATATTCTCCACCAGGTAACACACACACTGTTCTAGAATATTCTCCACCAGGTAACATACACACTGTTCTAGAATATTCTCCACCAGGTAACACACACACTGTTCTAGAATATTCTCCACCAGGTAACATACACACTGTTCTAGAATATTCTCCACCAGGTAACATACACACTGTTCTAGAATATTCTCCACCAGGTAACACACACACTGTTCTAGAATATTCTCCACCAGGTAACACACACACTGTTCTAGAATATTCTCCACCAGGTAACACACACACTGTTCTAGAATATTCTCCACCAGGTAACACACACACTGTTCTAGAATATTCTCAACCAGGTAACATACACACTGTTCTAGAATATTCTCCACCAGGTAACACACACACACAGTGTTCTAGAATATTCTCCACCAGGTAACACACACACACACTGTTCTAGAATATTCTCCACCAGGTAACATACACAGTGTTCTAGAATATTCTCCACCAGGTAACATACACACTGTTCTAGAATATTCTCAACCAGGTAACATACACACTGTTCTAGAATATTCTCCACCAGGTAACATATACACACTGTTCTAGAATATTCTCCACCAGGTAACACACACTGTTCTAGAATATTCTCCACCAGGTAACATACACACTGTTCTAGAATATTCTCCACCAGGTAACATACACACTGTTCTAGAATATTCTCCACCAGGTAACATACACACTGTTCTAGAATATTCTCCACCAGGTAACATACACACTGTTCTAGAATATTCTCCACCAGGTAACACACACACTGTTCTAGAATATTCTCCACCAGGTAACACACACACATACACACTGTTCTAGAATATTCTCCACCAGGTAACACACACACTGTTCTAGAATATTCTCAACCAGGTAACATACACACTGTTCTAGAATATTCTCCACCAGGTAACATACACACTGTTCTAGAATATTCTCAACCAGGTAACACACACACACACTGTTCTAGAATATTCTCCACCAGGTAACACACACACACACTGTTCTAGAATATTCTCCACCAGGTAACACACACACTGTTCTAGAATATTCTCCACCAGGTAACACACACACTGTTCTAGAATATTCTCCACCAGGTAACATACACACTGTTCTAGAATATTCTCCACCAGGTAACATACACACTGTTCTAGAATATTCTCCACCAGGTAACACACACACTGTTCTAGAATATTCTCAACCAGGTAACACACACACATACACACTGTTCTAGAATATTCTCCACCAGGTAACACACACACTGTTCTAGAATATTCTCAACCAGGTAACACACACACATACACACTGTTCTAGAATATTCTCCACCAGGTAACATACACACTGTTCTAGAATATTCTCCACCAGGTAACACACACACATACACACTGTTCTAGAATATTCTCCACCAGGTAACACACACTGTTCTAGAATATTCTCCACCAGGTAACACACACACTGTTCTAGAATATTCTCCACCAGGTAACACACACACTGTTCTAGAATATTCTCAACCAGGTAACATACACACTGTTCTAGAATATTCTCAACCAGGTAACACACACACTGTTCTAGAATATTCTCAACCAGGTAACACACACACTGTTCTAGAATATTCTCAACCAGGTAACATACACACTGTTCTAGAATATTCTCAACCAGGTAACATACACACTGTTCTAGAATATTCTCCACCAGGTAACACACACACTGTTCTAGAATATTCTCCACCAGGTAACATACACACTGTTCTAGAATATTCTCCACCAGGTAACACACACACTGTTCTAGAATATTCTCCACCAGGTAACACACACACTGTTCTAGAATATTCTCCACCCGGTAACATACACACTGTTCTAGAATATTCTCAACCAGGTAACACACACACACTGTTCTAGAATATTCTCCACCAGGTAACACACACACTGTTCTAGAATATTCTCAACCAGGTAACATACACACTGTTCTAGAATATTCTCCACCAGGTAACATACACACTGTTCTAGAATATTCTCCACCAGGTAACATACACACTGTTCTAGAATATTCTCCACCAGGTACACACACTGTTCTAGAATATTCTCCACCAGGTAACACACACACTGTTCTAGAATATTCTCCACCAGGTAACACACACACTGTTCTAGAATATTCTCCACCAGGTAACATACACACTGTTCTAGAATATTCTCAACCAGGTAACACACACACACACTGTTCTAGAATATTCTCCACCAGGTAACACACACACTGTTCTAGAATATTCTCCACCAGGTAACATACACACTGTTCTAGAATATTCTCAACCAGGTAACACACACACTGTTCTAGAATATTCTCCACCAGGTAACACACACACACACTGTTCTAGAATATTCTCCACCAGGTAACACACACACTGTTCTAGAATATTCTCCACCAGGTAACACACACACTGTTCTAGAATATTCTCAACCAGGTAACATACACACTTTTCTAGAATATTCTCAACCAGGTAACACACACTGTTCTAGAATATTCTCCACCAGGTAACACACACTGTTCTAGAATATTCTCCACCAGGTAACATACACACTGTTCTAGAATATTCTCAACCAGGTAACACACACACACACTGTTCTAGAATATTCTCCACCAGGTAACACACACACTGTTCTAGAATATTCTCAACCAGGTAACATACACACTGTTCTACAATATTCTCCACCAGGTAACACACACTGTTCTAGAATATTCTCAACCAGGTAACACACACACTGTTCTAGAATATTCTCCACCAGGTAACACACACTGTTCTAGAATATTCTCCACCAGGTAACATACACACTGTTCTAGAATATTCTCCACCAGGTAACATACACACTGTTCTAGAATATTCTCCACCAGGTAACACACACACTGTTCTAGAATATTCTCAACCAGGTAACATACACACTGTTCTAGAATATTCTCCACCAGGTAACACACACACGGTTCTAGAATATTCTCCACCAGTTACACACACACACTGTTCTAGAATATTCTCCATCAGGTAACACACACACTGTTCTAGAATATTCTCCACCAGGTAACACACACACTGTTCTAGAATATTCTCCACCAGGTAACACACACACTGTTCTAGAATATTCTCCACCAGTTAACACACACACACGGTTCTAGAATATTCTCAACCAGGTAACATACACACTGTTCTAGAATATTCTCCACCAGGTAACATACACACTGTTCTAGAATATTCTCCACCAGGTAACACACACACTGTTCTAGAATATTCTCCACCAGGTAACATACACACTGTTCTAGAATATTCTCCACCAGGTAACATACACACTGTTCTAGAATATTCTCCACCAGGTAACACACACACACTGTTCTAGAATATTCTCCACCAGGTAACACACACACTGTTCTAGAATATTCTCCACCAGGTAACATACACACTGTTCTAGAATATTCTCCACCAGGTAACATACACACTGTTCTAGAATATTCTCAACCAGGTAACACACACACTGTTCTAGAATATTCTCCACCAGGTAACACACACACTGTTCTAGAATATTCTCCACCAGGTAACATATACACACTGTTCTAGAATATTCTCCACCAGGTAACATACACACACTGTTCTAGAATATTCTCCACCAGGTAACATATACACACTGTTCTAGAATATTCTCCACCAGGTAACATATACACACTGTTCTAGAATATTCTCAACCAGGTAACATACACACTGTTCTAGAATATTCTCCACCAGGTAACACACACACACACTGTTCGAGAATATTCTCCACCAGGTAACACACACACACTGTTCTAGAATATTCTCCACCAGGTAACACACACACTGTTCTAGAATATTCTCCACCAGGTAACACACACACACTGTTCTAGAATATTCTCCACCAGGTAACATACACACTGTTCTAGAATATTCTCCACCAGGTAACACACACACACTGTTCTAGAATATTCTCCACCAGGTAACACACACACACTGTTCTAGAATATTCTCCACCAGGTAACATACACACTGTTCTAGAATATTCTCCACCAGGTAACATACACACACTGTTCTAGAATATTCTCAACCAGGTAACATACACACACTGTTCTAGAATATTCTCAACCAGGTAACACACACACGGTTCTAGAATATTCTCCACCAGGTAACATACACACGGTTCTAGAAGGATTCCTGGTAGCCAGGTGTTTCCCATCTTCCCATTGTGTCAGGATGCTGTGTCGGTGGCTGTCCAGCCGTGGCCTGCTGATAATGTTGTAATTGACCTTTAATGCGTGTTCCTCAGATGAGTCTCGTCCCAACATGGATGAGGTCAGTATGCTGACAGCCATGACCCTCTTCCTGCTGTCTGCCAGTTCAGAGGTCATAGGAGTCACTGTGCTGCAGCAGGGTTGTATGGAACGCTATAGGAACGCACTCCTCTCCTCTGACCCCTGGGTACGCACACACACACACACACACCGCCTCATCTCCTCTGACCCCTGGGTACGCACACACACACACACACACACACACCGCCTCATCTCCTCTGACCCCTGGGTATGCACACACACACACACACACACACCTCCTCGTCTCCTCTGACCCCTGGGTACGCACACACTCACACACACCGCCTCGTCTCCTCTGACCCCTGGGTACACACACACACACACACACCACCTCATCTCCTCTGACCCCTGGGTACGCACACACACACACACCACCTCGTCTCCTCTGAACCCTGAGGACTCATGCACACAGGCACACACACACACACCGCCTCGTCTCCTCTGACCCCTGGGTACTCACGCACACACACACACACCACCTCGTCTCCTCTGAACCCTGAGGACTCATGCACACAGGCACACACACACACACCGCCTCGTCTCCTCTGACCCCTGGGTACTCACGCACACACACACACACCACCTCGTCTCCTCTGACCCCTGGGTACGCACACACACACACACACACACCGCCTCGTCTCCTCTGACCCCTGGGTACGCACACACACACACACACACACCGCCTCATCTCCTCTGACCCCTGGGTACGCACACACACACACACACACACCGCCTCATCTCCTCTGACCCCTGGGTACGCACACACACACACACCGCCTCATCTCCTCTGACCCCTGGGTACGCACACACACACACACACACCGCCTCATCTCCTCTGACCCCTGGGTACGCACACACACACACACACACCGCCTCATCTCCTCTGACCCCTGGGTATGCACACACACACACACACACACACACCGCCTCGTCTCCTCTGACCCCTGGGTACGCACACACACACTCACACACACCGCCTCGTCTCCTCTGACCCCTGGGTACGCACACACACACACACACCCCCTCGTCTCCTCTGACCCCTGGGTACACACACACACACACACACCACCTCATCTCCTCTGACCCCTGGGTACTCACGCACACACACACACACACCACCTCGTCTCCTCTGACCCCTGGGTACTCACGCACACACACACACCACCTCGTCTCCTCTGACCCCTGGGTACTCACGCACACACACACACACACCACCTCATCTCCTCTGACCCCTGGGTACTCACGCACACACACACACACACCACCTCATCTCCTCTGACCCCTGGGTACTCACGCACACACACACACCACCTCATCTCCTCTGACCCCTGGGTACTCACGCACACACACACACCACCTCATCTCCTCTGACCCCTGGGTACTCACGCACACACACACACACACCACCTCGTCTCCTCTGACCCCTGGGTACTCACGCACACACACACACCACCTCGTCTCCTCTGACCCCTGGGTACTCACGCACACACACACACACACCACCTCATCTCCTCTGACCCCTGGGTACTCACGCACACACACACACACACCACCTCATCTCCTCTGACCCCTGGGTACTCACGCACACACACACACACACCACCTCATCTCCTCTGACCCCTGGGTACTCACGCACACACACACACCACCTCATCTCCTCTGACCCCTGGGTACTCACGCACACACACACACACACCACCTCATCTCCTCTGACCCCTGGGTACTCACGCACACACACACACCACCTCATCTCCTCTGACCCCTACTCACGCACACACACACACACACCACCTCATCTCCTCTGACCCCTGGGTACTCACGCACACACACACACACACCACCTCATCTCCTCTGACCCCTGGGTACTCACGCACACACACACACCACCTCATCTCCTCTGACCCCTGGGTACTCACGCACACACACACACCACCTCATCTCCTCTGACCCCTGGGTACTCACGCACACACACACACACCACCTCGTCTCCTCTGACCCCTGGGTACTCACGCACACACACACACCACCTCGTCTCCTCTGACCCCTGGGTACTCACGCACACACACACACACACCACCTCATCTCCTCTGACCCCTGGGTACTCACGCACACACACACACACACACCACCTCATCTCCTCTGACCCCTGGGTACTCACGCACACACACACACCACCTCATCTCCTCTGACCCCTGGGTACTCACGCACACACACACACCACCTCATCTCCTCTGACCCCTGGGTACTCACGCACACACACACACACACCACCTCATCTCCTCTGACCCATGGGTACTCACGCACACACACACACCACCTCATCTCCTCTGACCCCTGGGTACTCACGCACACACACACGCACTGCTTCACTAAAGTGTTGAACTCCTCTGACCCCTTTAATGTCTATTGTCTCTTTTCTTTATCCCCCCACCAGTCTCCATTTGTCCCTGAATGTCAGTAATCTGTTTCTCCCTCTCAGGTCCAGGCGCGGTGTTACCAGCTCCTCCTGTCCGTGTTCCAGCACCCCAGCCGTGCGTTATCCACCCCCTACATCCACGCCCTGGCGCCGCTTATGGTGGAGAAACTGAAGGGGGTGGAGAGGAGTCGCCCAGGCACGGTCACGGAGCTGCAGGCCGTACAGGAGGGCATCAGGGTTCTGGAGAACCTAGTGGGCATGGCAGAGGAACAGAACCGTATGTACCGTTGGTAGCAATGCTGTACACACAGGGTTAAAACGGTCACGGACCTGCAGGGCCGTACAGGAGGGCATCGGGGTTCTGGAGAACCTAGTGGGCATGGCAGAGGAATCGTACCACCATGGCCTGAATGTGGGGCACAAGCATCTCGATCAAATGTTGACCTCCGATAAACCCAATCTAGATCTAGTTTATTCCCTTCATTATTTTACTCCTGAAAATATCCATTCATTCAAAGGGTCAGATGGGTTTTCTCTGCCAGATTCCAGATTCTATTGGTTTTATTCCCGAGTAAAGATCACGCAGGGACATCTAAGAGTTTGTAAAAAAATCTGACTTTCAGGATAGAGAAACTACTAGTGAGAACATAATTGAGTTGTCTTCCTGGTGTCCTATTTGAGTTGGGTAACCTGGTAGAGGTACACATCTCCCTATAAAGTGTGTGGAGTAGAGGGGAGTGGTAGTCTGGACTTAAGGTCTGGGGTTTTAGACTCTGTGTGGAGTAGAGGGGAGTGGTAGTCTGGACTTATGGTCTGGGGTTTTAGACTCGGTGTGTGGAGTAGAGGGGAGTGGTAGTCTAGACTTATGGTCTGGGGTTTTAGACTCTGTGTGGAGTAGAGGGGAGTGGTAGTCTGGACTTAAGGTCTGGGGTTTTAGACTCGGTGTGTGGAGTAGAGGGGAGTGGGTCTAAGGGGTTTTAGACTCGGTGTGTGTGGAGGTCTGGGGTAGAGAGTAGGGGAGTGGTAGTCTGGACTTATGGTCTGGGGTTTTAGACTCGGTGTGTGGAGTAGAGGGGAGTGGTAGTCTGGACTTATGGTCTGTGGTTTTAGACTCGGTGTGTGGAGTAGAGGGGAGTAGTAGTCTGGACTTATGGTCTGGGGTTTTAGACTCTGTGTGGAGTAGAGGGGAGTGGTAGTCTGGACTTATGGTCTGGGGTTTTAGACTCTGTGTGGAGTAGAGGGGAGTGGTAGTCTGGATTTAAGGTCTGGGGTTTTAGACTCGGTGTGGAGTAGAGGGGAGTGGTAGTCTGGGGTTTTAGACTCTGTGTGGAGGGGAGTGGTAGTCTGGACTTATGGTCTGGGGTTTTAGACTCTGTGTGGAGTAGAGGGGAGTGTTAGTCTGGACTTATGGTCTGGGGTTTTAGACTCTGTGTGGAGGGGAGTGTTAGTCTGGACTTAAGGTCTGGGGTTTTAGACTCGGTGTGGAATAGAGGGGAGTGGTAGTCTGGACTTATGGTCTGGGGTTTTAGACTCTGTGTGTGGAGTAGAGGGGAGTGGTAGTCTGGACTTATGGTCTGGGGTTTTAGACTCGGTGTGTGGAGTAGAGGGGAGTGGTAGTCTGGACTTATGGTCTGGGGTTTTAGACTCTGTGTGGAGTAGAGGGGAGTGGTAGTCTGGATTTAAGGTCTGGGGTTTTAGACTCGGTGTGTGGAGTAGAGGGGAGTGGTAGTCTGGATTTATGGTCTGGGGTTTTAGACTGTGTGGAGGGGAGTGGTAGTCTGGACTTATGGTCTGGGGTTTTAGACTCGGTGTGAAGTAGAGGGGAGTGGTAGTCTGGGGTTTTAGACTCTGTGTGGAGGGGAGTGGTAGTCTGGACTTATGGTCTGGGGTTTTAGACTCTGTGTGGAGTAGAGGGGAGTGTTAGTCTGGACTTAAGGTCCAGGGTTTTAGACTCTGTGTGGAGGGGAGTGTTAGTCTGGACTTAAGGTCCAGGGTTTTAGACTCGGTGTGGAGTAGAGCAGCTGAACTGTGAGAGTTCAGGTCTGGGGTTTTAGACTCGGTGTGGAGTAGAGCAGCTGAACTGTGAGAGTTCAGGTCTGGGGTTTTAGACTCGGTGTGGAGTAGAGCAGCTGAACTGTGAGAGTTCAGGTATGGGGTTTTAGACTCGGTGTGGAGTAGAGCAGCTGAACTGTGAGAGTTCAGGTATGGGGTTTTAGACTCGGTGTGGAGTAGAGCAGCTGAACTGTGAGTTCAGGTCTGGGGTTTTAGACTCGGTGTGGAGTAGAGCAGCTGAACTGTGAGACTTAAGGTCTGGGGTTTTAGACTCGGTGTGGAGTAGAGCAGCTGAACTGTGAGAGTTCAGGTCTGGGGTTTTAGACTCGGTGTGGAGTAGAGCAGCTGAACTGTGAGAGTTCAGGTCTGGGGTTTTAGACTCTGTGTGGAGGGGAGTGGTAGTCTGGACTGTGAGAGTTCAGGTCTGGGGTTTTAGACTCGGTGTGGAGTAGAGCAGCTGAACTGTGAGAGTTCAGGTCTGGGGTTTTAGACTCGGTGTGGAGTAGAGCAGCTGAACTGTGAGAGTTCAGGTCTGGGGTTTTAGACTCGGTGTGGAGTAGAGCAGCTGAACTGTGAGAGTTCAGGTATGGGGTTTTAGACTCGGTGTGGAGTAGAGCAGCTGAACTGTGAGAGTTCAGGTCTGGGGTTTTAGACTCTGTGTGGAGTAGAGCAGCTGAACTGTGAGAGTTCAGGTCTGGGGTTTTAGACTCGGTGTGGAGTAGAGCAGCTGAACTGTGAGAGTTCAGGTCTGGGGTTTTAGACTCGGTGTGGAGTAGAGCAGCTGAACTGTGAGAGTTCAGGTCTGGGGTTTTAGACTCGGTGTGGAGTAGAGCAGCTGAACTGTGAGAGTTCAGGTCTGGGGTTTTAGACTCAGTGTGGAGTAGAGCAGCTGAACTGTGAGAGTTCAGGTCTGGGGTTTTAGACTCTGTGTGGAGTAGAGCAGCTGAACTGTGAGATTTCAGGTGTGGGGTTTTAGACTCGGTGTGGAGTAGAGCAGCTGAACTGTGAGAGTTCAGGTCTGGGGTTTTAGACTCTGTGTGGAGGGGAGTGGTAGTCTGAACTGTGAGAGTTCAGGTCTGGGGTTTTAGACTCGGTGTGGAGTAGAGCAGCTGAACTGTGAGAGTTCAGGTCTGGGGTTTTAGACTCTGTGTGGAGTAGAGCAGCTGAACTGTGAGAGTTCAGGTCTGGGGTTTTAGACTCTGTGTGGAGTAGAGCAGCTGAACTGTGAGAGTTCAGGTCTGGGGTTTTAGACTCGGTGTGGAGTAGAGGGGAGTGGTAGTCTGGACTTATGGTCTGGGGTTTTAGACTCTGTGTGGAGTAGAGGGGAGTGGTAGTCTGGATTTAAGGTCTGGGGTTTTAGACTCGGTGTGGAGTAGAGGGGAGTGGTAGTCTGGACTTATGGTCTGGGGTTTTAGACTCTGTGTGGAGTAGAGGGGAGTGGTAGTCTGGACTTATGGTCTGGGGTTTTAGACTCTGTGTGGAGTAGAGGGGAGTGGTAGTCTGGATTTAAGGTCTGGGGTTTTAGACTCGGTGTGGAGTAGAGGGGAGTGGTAGTCTGGATTTAAGGTCTGGGGTTTTAGACTCTGTGTGGAGTAGAGGGGAGTGGTAGTCTGGATTTATGGTCTGGGGTTTTAGACTGTGTGGAGGGGAGTGGTAGTCTGGACTTATGGTCTGGGGTTTTAGACTCGGTGTGAAGTAGAGGGGAGTGGTAGTCTGGGGTTTTAGACTCTGTGTGGAGGGGAGTGGTAGTCTGACTTATGGTCTGGGGTTTTAGACTCGGTGTGGAGTAGAGGGGAGTGTTAGTCTGGACTTAAGGTCCAGGGTTTTAGACTCGGTGTGGAGTAGAGCAGCTGAACTGTGAGAGTTCAGGTCTGGGGTTTTAGACTCGGTGTGGAGTAGAGCAGCTGAACTGTGAGAGTTCAGGTCTGGGGTTTTAGACTCGGTGTGGAGTAGAGCAGCTGAACTGTGAGAGTTCAGGTATGGGGTTTTAGACTCGGTGTGGAGTAGAGCAGCTGAACTGTGAGAGTTCAGGTATGGGGTTTTAGACTCGGTGTGGAGTAGAGCAGCTGAACTGTGAGAGTTCAGGTCTGGGGTTTTAGACTCGGTGTGGAGTAGAGCAGCTGAACTGTGAGACTTAAGGTCTGGGGTTTTAGACTCGGTGTGGAGTAGAGCAGCTGAACTGTGAGAGTTCAGGTCTGGGGTTTTAGACTCGGTGTGGAGTAGAGCAGCTGAACTGTGAGAGTTCAGGTCTGGGGTTTTAGACTCGGTGTGGAGTAGAGCAGCTGAACTGTGAGAGTTCAGGTCTGGGGTTTTAGACTCGGTGTGGAGGGGAGTGGTAGTCTGGACTGTGAGAGTTCAGGTCTGGGGTTTTAGACTCGGTGTGGAGTAGAGCAGCTGAACTGTGAGAGTTCAGGTCTGGGGTTTTAGACTCGGTGTGGAGTAGAGCAGCTGAACTGTGAGAGTTCAGGTCTGGGGTTTTAGACTCGGTGTGGAGTAGAGCAGCTGAACTGTGAGAGTTCAGGTCTGGGGTTTTAGACTCGGTGTGGAGTAGAGCAGCTGAACTGTGAGAGTTCAGGTCTGGGGTTTTAGACTCTGTGTGGAGTAGAGCAGCTGAACTGTGAGTGTTCAGGTCTGGGGTTTTAGACTCGGTGTGGAGTAGAGCAGCTGAACTGTGAGAGTTCAGGTCTGGGGTTTTAGACTCGGTGTGGAGTAGAGCAGCTGAACTGTGAGAGTTCAGGTCTGGGGTTTTAGACTCGGTGTGGAGTAGAGCAGCTGAACTGTGAGAGTTCAGGTCTGGGGTTTTAGACTCGGTGTGGAGTAGAGCAGCTGAACTGTGAGAGTTCAGGTCTGGGGTTTTAGACTCTGTGTGGAGTAGAGCAGCTGAACTGTGAGATTTCAGGTGTGGGGTTTTAGACTCGGTGTGGAGTAGAGCAGCTGAACTGTGAGAGTTCAGGTCTGGGGTTTTAGACTCGGTGTGGAGTAGAGCAGCTGAACTGTGAGAGTTCAGGTCTGGGGTTTTAGACTCTGTGTGGAGTAGAGCAGCTGAACTGTGAGAGTTCAGGTCTGGGGTTTTAGACTCTGTGTGGAGTAGAGCAGCTGAACTGTGAGAGTTCAGGTCTGGGGTTTTAGACTCGGTGTGGAGTAGAGGGGAGTGGTAGTCTGGACTTATGGTCTGGGGTTTTAGACTCTGTGTGGAGTAGAGGGGAGTGGTAGTCTGGATTTAAGGTCTGGGGTTTTAGACTCGGTGTGGAGTAGAGGGGAGTGGTAGTCTGGACTTATGGTCTGGGGTTTTAGACTCTGTGTGGAGTAGAGGGGAGTGGTAGTCTGGACTTATGGTCTGGGGTTTTAGACTCTGTGTGGAGTAGAGGGGAGTGGTAGTCTGGATTTAAGGTCTGGGGTTTTAGACTCGGTGTGGAGTAGAGGGGAGTGGTAGTCTGGATTTATGGTCTGGGGTTTTAGACTGTGGAGGGGAGTGGTAGTCTGGACTTATGGTCTGGGGTTTTAGACTCGGTGTGAAGTAGAGGGGAGTGGTAGTCTGGGGTTTTAGACTCTGTGTGGAGGGGAGTGGTAGTCTGACTTATGGTCTGGGGTTTTAGACTCTGTGTGGAGTAGAGGGGAGTGTTAGTCTGGACTTAAGGTCCAGGGTTTTAGACTCGGTGTGGAGTAGAGCAGCTGAACTGTGAGAGTTCAGGTCTGGGGTTTTAGACTCGGTGTGGAGTAGAGGGGAGTGGTAGTCTGGATTTAAGGTCTGGGGTTTTAGACTCGGTGTGGAGTAGAGGGGAGTGGTAGTCTGGACTTATGGTCTGGGGTTTTAGACTCTGTGTGGAGTAGAGGGGAGTGGTAGTCTGGACTTATGGTCTGGGGTTTTAGACTCTGTGTGGAGTAGAGGGGAGTGGTAGTCTGGATTTAAGGTCTGGGGTTTTAGACTCGGTGTGGAGTAGAGGGGAGTGGTAGTCTGGATTTATGGTCTGGGGTTTTAGACTGTGGAGGGGAGTGGTAGTCTGGACTTATGGTCTGGGGTTTTAGACTCGGTGTGAAGTAGAGGGGAGTGGTAGTCTGGATTTAAGGTCTGGGGTTTTAGACTCGGTGTGGAGTAGAGGGGAGTGGTAGTCTGGATTTATGGTCTGGGGTTTTAGACTGTGTGGAGGGGAGTGGTAGTCTGGACTTATGGTCTGGGGTTTTAGACTCGGTGTGAAGTAGAGGGGAGTGGTAGTCTGGGGTTTTAGACTCTGTGTGGAGGGGAGTGGTAGTCTGGACTTATGGTCTGGGGTTTTAGACTCTGTGTGGAGGGGAGTGTTAGTCTGGACTTAAGGTCCAGGGTTTTAGACTCGGTGTGGAGTAGAGCAGCTGAACTGTGAGAGTTCAGGTCTGGGGTTTTAGACTCGGTGTGGAGTAGAGCAGCTGAACTGTGAGAGTTCAGGTCTGGGGTTTTAGACTCGGTGTGGAGTAGAGCAGCTGAACTGTGAGAGTTCAGGTATGGGGTTTTAGACTCGGTGTGGAGTAGAGCAGCTGAACTGTGAGAGTTCAGGTATGGGGTTTTAGACTCGGTGTGGAGTAGAGCAGCTGAACTGTGAGAGTTCAGGTCTGGGGTTTTAGACTCGGTGTGGAGTAGAGCAGCTGAACTGTGAGACTTAAGGTCTGGGGTTTTAGACTCGGTGTGGAGTAGAGCAGCTGAACTGTGAGAGTTCAGGTCTGGGGTTTTAGACTCGGTGTGGAGTAGAGCAGCTGAACTGTGAGAGTTCAGGTCTGGGGTTTTAGACTCGGTGTGGAGTAGAGCAGCTGAACTGTGAGAGTTCAGGTCTGGGGTTTTAGACTCGGTGTGGAGGGGAGTGGTAGTCTGGACTGTGAGAGTTCAGGTCTGGGGTTTTAGACTCGGTGTGGAGTAGAGCAGCTGAACTGTGAGAGTTCAGGTCTGGGGTTTTAGACTCGGTGTGGAGTAGAGCAGCTGAACTGTGAGAGTTCAGGTCTGGGGTTTTAGACTCGGTGTGGAGTAGAGCAGCTGAACTGTGAGAGTTCAGGTCTGGGGTTTTAGACTCGGTGTGGAGTAGAGCAGCTGAACTGTGAGAGTTCAGGTCTGGGGTTTTAGACTCTGTGTGGAGTAGAGCAGCTGAACTGTGAGTGTTCAGGTCTGGGGTTTTAGACTCGGTGTGGAGTAGAGCAGCTGAACTGTGAGAGTTCAGGTCTGGGGTTTTAGACTCGGTGTGGAGTAGAGCAGCTGAACTGTGAGAGTTCAGGTCTGGGGTTTTAGACTCGGTGTGGAGTAGAGCAGCTGAACTGTGAGAGTTCAGGTCTGGGGTTTTAGACTCGGTGTGGAGTAGAGCAGCTGAACTGTGAGAGTTCAGGTCTGGGGTTTTAGACTCTGTGTGGAGTAGAGCAGCTGAACTGTGAGATTTCAGGTGTGGGGTTTTAGACTCGGTGTGGAGTAGAGCAGCTGAACTGTGAGAGTTCAGGTCTGGGGTTTTAGACTCGGTGTGGAGTAGAGCAGCTGAACTGTGAGAGTTCAGGTCTGGGGTTTTAGACTCTGTGTGGAGTAGAGCAGCTGAACTGTGAGAGTTCAGGTCTGGGGTTTTAGACTCTGTGTGGAGTAGAGCAGCTGAACTGTGAGAGTTCAGGTCTGGGGTTTTAGACTCGGTGTGGAGTAGAGGGGAGTGGTAGTCTGGACTTATGGTCTGGGGTTTTAGACTCTGTGTGGAGTAGAGGGGAGTGGTAGTCTGGATTTAAGGTCTGGGGTTTTAGACTCGGTGTGGAGTAGAGGGGAGTGGTAGTCTGGACTTATGGTCTGGGGTTTTAGACTCTGTGTGGAGTAGAGGGGGAGTGGTAGTCTGGACTTATGGTCTGGGGTTTTAGACTCTGTGTGGAGTAGAGGGGAGTGGTAGTCTGGATTTAAGGTCTGGGGTTTTAGACTCGGTGTGGAGTAGAGGGGAGTGGTAGTCTGGATTTATGGTCTGGGGTTTTAGACTGTGGAGGGGAGTGGTAGTCTGGACTTATGGTCTGGGGTTTTAGACTCGGTGTGAAGTAGAGGGAGTGGTAGTCTGGGGTTTTAGACTCTGTGTGGAGGGGAGTGGTAGTCTGACTTATGGTCTGGGGTTTTAGACTCTGTGTGGAGTAGAGAGTGTTAGTCTGGAACTCGGTGTGAGACCAGAGGTTTCTGGGGTTTTAGACTCGGTGTTAGAGCAGCTGAACTGTGAGAGTTCAGGTCTGGGGTTTTAGACTCGGTGTGGAGTAGAGCAGCTGAACTGTGAGAGTTCAGGTCTGGGGTTTTAGACTCAGCTGAACTGTGAGAGTTCAGGATGGGGTTTTAGCGGTGAGTAGAGCAGCTGAACTGTGAGAGTTCAGGTCTGGGGTTTTAGACTCGGTGTGGAGTAGAGCAGCTGAACTGTGAGAGTTCAGGTCTGGGGTTTTAGACTCGGTGTGGAGTAGAGCAGCTGAACTGTGAGAGTTCAGGTCTGGGGTTTTAGACTCGGTGTGGAGTAGAGCAGCTGAACTGTGAGAGTTCAGGTCTGGGGTTTTAGACTCGGTGTGGAGTAGAGCAGCTGAACTGTGAGAGTTCAGGTCTGGGGTTTTAGACTCGGTGTGGAGTAGAGCAGCTGAACTGTGAGAGTTCAGGTCTGGGGTTTTAGACTCGGTGTGGAGTAGAGCAGCTGAACTGTGAGAGTTCAGGTCTGGGGTTTTAGAGCAGCTGAACTGTGAGAGTTCAGGTCTGGGGTTTGGAGTAGAG
Source organism: Oncorhynchus keta (assembly GCF_023373465.1). NCBI lineage: Eukaryota > Metazoa > Chordata > Actinopteri > Salmoniformes > Salmonidae > Oncorhynchus > Oncorhynchus keta. The sequence continues at coordinate 32,215,398 of NC_068423.1, read as the reverse complement.
CAGCTGAACTGTGAGAGTTCAGGTCTGGGGTTTTAGACTCGGTGTGGAGTAGAGCAGCTGAACTGTGAGAGTAGGTCTGGACTCTGTAGAGCAGCTGAACTGTGAGAGTTCAGGTCTGGGGGTCTGGGCAGCTGAACTTGAGAGTTCAGGTCTGGGGTTTTAGACTCGGTGTGGAGTAGAGCAGCTGAACTGTGAGAGTTCAGGTCTGGGGTTTTAGACTCGGTGTGGAGTAGAGCAGCTGAACTGTGAGAGTTCAGGTCTGGGGTTTTAGACTCGGTGTGGAGTAGAGCAGCTGAACTGTGAGAGTTCAGGTCTGGGGTTTTAGACTCGGTGTGGAGGTAGAGCAGCTGAACTGTGAGAGTTCAGGTCTGGGGTTTTAGACTCGGTGTGGAGTAGAGCAGCTGAACTGTGAGAGTTCAGGTCTGGGGTTTTAGACTCGGTGTGGAGTAGAGCAGCTGAACTGTGAGAGTTCAGGTCTGGGGTTTTAGACTCGGTGTGGAGTAGAGCAGCTGAACTGTGAGAGTTCAGGTCTGGGGTTTTAGAGTGTAGACTGTGAGAGTTCAGGTCTGGGGTTTAGACTCGGTGTGGAGTAGAGCAGCTGAACTGTGAGAGTTCAGGTCTGGGGTTTTAGACTCGGTGTGGAGTAGAGCAGCTGAACTGTGAGAGTTCAGGTCTGGGGTTTTAGACTCGGTGTGGAGTAGAGCAGCTGAACTGTGAGAGTTCAGGTCTGGGGTTTTAGACTCTGTGTGGAGTAGAGCAGCTGAACTGTGAGAGTTCAGGTCTGGGGTTTTAGACTCTGTGTGGAGTAGAGCAGCTGAACTGTGAGAGTTCAGGTCTGGGGTTTTAGACTCTGTTAGGGAGAGTCAGGTAGTCTGGGGTCACGTTTAGACTGGGTGTGGAGAGAGTTCAGGTCAGGTCTGGGGTTTTAGACTCGGTGTGGAGTAGAGCAGCTGAACTGTGAGAGTTCAGGTCTGGGGTTTTAGACTCGGTGTGGAGTAGAGCAGCTGAACTGTGAGAGTTCAGGTCTGGGGTTTTAGACTCGGTGTGGAGTAGAGCAGCTGAACTGTGAGAGTTCAGGTCTGGGGTTTTAGACTCGGTGTGGAGTAGAGCAGCTGAACTGTGAGAGTTCAGGGGGGGTTTTAGACTCTGTGTCTAGAGCAGCTGAACTGTGAGAGTTCAGGTCTGGGGTTTTAGACTCGGTGTGGAGTAGAGCAGCTGAACTGTGAGAGTTCAGGTCTGGGGTTTTAGACTCGGTGTGGAGTAGGCAGCTGAACTGTGAGAGTTCAGGTCTGGGGTTTTAGACTCTGTGTGAGTAGACCATGAACTGTGAGAGTTCAGGTAGTCGGTGTGGAGTAGAGCAGCTGAACTGTGAGAGTTCAGGTCTGGGGTTTTAGACTCGGTGTGGAGCAAAGTGTGAGAGGGAGTGTAGAGTCTGAACTGTGAGAGTTCAGGTCTGGGGTTTTAGACTCGGTGTGGAGTAGGAGTGGTAGTCTCAGGTCTGGGGTTTTAGACTGTGTGGAGGTAGAGCAGCTGAACTGTGAGAGTTCAGGTCTGGGGTTTTAGACTCGGTGTGGAGTAGAGGGAGTGGTAGTCTGGATTTATGGTCTGGGGTTTTAGACTCTGTGTGGAGGGGAGTGGTAGTCTGGACTTATGGTCTGGGGTTTTAGACTCGGTGTGGAGTAGAGGGGAGTAGTCTGGGGTTTTAGACTTAAGGTCTGGGGTTTTAGAGTAGAGCAGCTGAACTGTGGAGTTCAGTCTGGGAGTGACTTAGAGCAGCTGAACTGTAGTTCAGGTCTGGGGTTTTAGACTCGGTGTGGAGTGAGCAGCTGAACTGTGAGAGTTCAGGTCTGGGGTTTTAGACTCGGTGTGGAGTAGAGCAGCTGAACTGTGAGAGTTCAGGTCTGGGGTTTTAGACTCGGTGTGGAGTAGAGCAGCTGAACTGTGAGAGTTCAGGTCTGGGGTTTTAGACTCGGTGTGGAGTAGAGCAGCTGAACTGTGAGACTTCAGGTCTGGGGTTTTCGGTGTGGAGTAGAGCAGCTGAACTGTGAGAGTTCAGGTCTGGGGTTTTAGACTCTGGAGGGACGGCAGGTAGTCTAGTGAGCAGCTGAACTGTGAGACTAGTGAACTGTGAGGTAAGGTCTGGGGTTTTAGACTCGGTGTGGAGTAGAGCAGCTGAACTGTGAGAGTTCAGGTCTGGGGTTTTAGACTCGGTGTGGAGTAGAGCAGCTGAACTGTGAGTTCAGGTCTGGGGTTTTAGACTCGGTGTGGAGTAGAGCAGCTGAACTGTGAGAGTTCAGGTCTGGGGTTTTAGACTCTGTGTGGAGTAGAGCAGCTGAACTGTGAGAGTTCAGGTCTGGGGTTTTAGACTCGGTGTGGAGTAGAGCAGCTGAACTGTGAGAGTTCAGGTCTGGGGTTTTAGACTCGGTGTAGTAGAGCAGCTGACTGTAGAGAGTTCTGAGGTAGTCTGCAGGTCTGGGGTTTTAGACTCAGGTGTGGAGTAGAGCAGCTGAACTGTGAGTTCAGGTCTGGGGTTTTAGACTCGGTGTGGAGTAGAGCAGCTGAACTGTGAGAGTTCAGGACTGGGGTTTTAGACTCGGTGTGGAGTAGAGCAGCTGAACTGTGAGAGTTCAGGTCTGGGGTTTTAGACTCGGTGTGGAGTAGAGCAGCTGAACTGTGAGAGTTCAGGTCTGGGGTTTTAGACTCTGTGTGGAGGGGAGTGGTAGTCTGAACTGTGAGAGTTCAGGTCTGGGGTTTTAGACTCGGTGTGGAGTAGAGGGGAGTGGTAGTCTGGATTTATGGTCTGGGGTTTTAGACTGTGTGGAGGGGAGTGGTAGTCTGGACTTATGGTCTGGGGTTTTAGACTCGGTGTGGAGTAGAGGGGAGTGTTAGTCTGGACTTAAGGTCTGGGGTTTTAGACTCTGTGTGGAGGGGAGTGTTAGTCTGGACTTAAGGTCTGGGGTTTTATACTCGGTGTGGAGTAGAGCAGCTGAACTGTGAGAGTTCAGGTCTGGGGTTTTAGACTCGGTGTGGAGTAGAGCAGCTGAACTGTGAGAGTTCAGGTCTGGGGTTTTAGACTCTGTGTGGAGTAGAGCAGCTGAACTGTGAGAGTTCAGGTCTGGGGTTTTAGACGGTGTGGAGTAGAGCAGCTGAACTGTGAGAGTTCAGGTCTGGGGTTTTAGGTCTGGGGACTCGGTGTGGAGTAGAGCAGCTGAACTGTGAGAGTTCAGGTCTGGGGTTTTAGACTCGGTGTGGAGTAGAGCAGCTGAACTGTGAGAGTTCAGGTCTGGGGTTTTAGACTCGGTGTGGAGTAGAGCAGCTGAACTGTGAGAGTTCAGGTCTGGGGTTGTAGACTCTGTGTGGAGGGGAGTGGTAGTCTGAACTGTGAGAGTTCAGGTCTGGGGTTTTATACTCGGTGTGGAGTAGAGCAGCTGAACTGTGAGAGTTCAGGTCTGGGGTTTTAGACTCGGTGTGGAGTAGAGCAGCTGGACTGTGAGAGTTCAGGTCTGGGGTTTTAGACTCGGTGTGGAGTAGAGCAGCTGAACTGTGAGTGTTCAGGTCTGGGGTTTTAGACTCGGTGTGGAGTAGAGCAGCTGAACTGTGAGAGTTCAGGTCTGGGGTTTTAGACTCGGTGTGGAGTAGAGCAGCTGGACTGTGAGAGTTCAGGTCTGGGGTTTTAGACTCGGTGTGGAGTAGAGCAGCTGGACTGTGAGAGTTCAGGTCTGGGGTTTTAGACTCGGTGTGGAGTAGAGCAGCTGGACTGTGAGAGTTCAGGTCTGGGGTTTTAGACTCGGTGTGGAGTAGAGCAGCTGGACTGTGAGAGTTCAGGTCTGGGGTTTTAGACTCTGTGTGGAGTAGAGCAGCTGAACTGTGAGAGTTCAGGTCTGGGGTTTTAGACTCGGTGTGGAGTAGAGCAGCTGGACTGTGAGAGTTCAGGTCTGGGGTTTTAGACTCGGTGTGGAGTAGAGCAGCTGGACTGTGAGAGTTCAGGTGTTCTCATGCCTCCAATATGTATTAGTTGATTCTCCTCTGTACTGTAGGTCAGACTAATCTTTATGAATCACAGTATTTGATGTCCTCTCAGTCTGAGATACTGATCCATTTTCTTCATAGAGCAAATGTTAACTAACAAGATGCATCAATGTTTGTCTCTCTTTCTCTTCCCTTCCCTCTCCCCGTTTCCCTCCCTCTCCCCGTTTCCCTCCCTCTCCCCGTTTTCCTCCATCTCCCCGTTCCCCCCCCCCTCTCCCCGTTTCCCTCTCCCCATTTCCTCCCTCTCCCCGTTTCCCCCCCCTCTCCCCATTTCCTCCCTCTCCCGTTTCCCCCCCTCTCCCCGTTTCCCTCCCTCACTACGTCTCCACCCGGTTCCCTCTCTTCAACAGGGGTACAGTTGCTAGCTCTGCTCGTCCCCACCCTGGTCTCCTATCTCCTGGATGACAAGGCCTTCTCCTCTGCTCCTCCTGCCTCCAAGGGCCTACATGAGTTTGCTCTCCAGAACCTGATGCGGATCGGACCCCTCTACCCAGCTGCCTTCAAGACAGTGATTGGAGCTGCACCTGAGCTCAAGACCCGCCTTGAGTCGGCCGTCAGAGCCAATCAGGCGAGCAGCAAAGCCAAAGCAGCAGCCCTATTGGCCCAGCCAACTGTGCAGGCCGCGCCCACCATCAAACTCAAAACAAGTTTCTTCTAAATATCCCTGAAATGCAGAATACTTTATCATCCTGGTGTAATGTCGTCTGATACGTCTCTAAGATGTTCTTTATTTAACTTGGTTCTCGGTGGATGAGATTTTTCTACTTAGTTTTCTTGAAGTCGGCAGGTAGTCTAGTGGTTAGAGTGGAGGGACAGTAGGTAGTCTAGTGGTTAGAGTGGAGGGACGGTAGGTAGCCTAGTGGTTAGAGTGTAGGGACGGCAGGTAGTCTAGTGGTTAGAGTGTAGGGACGGTAGGTAGTCTAGTGGTTAGAGTGGAGGGACGGCAGGTAGTCTAGTGGTTAGAGTGTAGGGACGGCAGGTAGTCTAGTGGTTAGAGGGGAGGGATGGCAGGTAGTCTAGTGGTTAGAGTGTAGGGACGGCAGGTAGTCTAGTGGTTAGAGTGTAGGGACGGCAGGTAGTCTAGTGGTTAGAGGGGAGGGATGGCAGGTAGTCTAGTGGTTAGAGTGTAGGGACGGCAGGTAGTCTAGTGGTTAGAGGGGAGGGATGGCAGGTAGTCTAGTGGTTAGAGTGTAGGGACGGCAGGTAGTCTAGTGGTTAGAGTGTAGTGACGGCAGGTAGTCTAGTGGTTAGAGTGTAGGGACGGCAGGTAGCCTAGTGGTTAGAGTGTAGGGACGGCAGGTAGTCTAGTGGTTAGAGTGTAGTGACGGCAGGTAGTCTAGTGGTTAGAGTGTAGGGACGGCAGGTAGCCTAGTGGTTAGAGTGTAGTGACGGCAGGTAGTCTAGTGGTTAGAGTGTAGGGACGGCAGGTAGCCTAGTGGTTAGAGTGTAGTGACGGCAGGTAGTCTAGTGGTTAGAGTGTAGGGACGGCAGGTAGTCTAGTGGTTAGAGTGTAGGGACGGCAGGTAGCCTAGTGGTTAGAGTGTAGGGACGGCAGGTAGCCTAGTGGTTAGAGTGTAGGGACGGCAGGTAGCCTAGTGGTTAGAGGGGGAGGCAGGTAGTCTAGTGGTTAGAGTGTAGGGACGGTAGGTAGCCTGGTGGTTAGAGTGTAGGGACGGCAGGTAGTCTAGTGGTTAGAGTGTAGGGATGGTAGGTAGTCTAGTGGTTAGAGTGTAGGGGCGGTAGGTAGCCTAGTGGTTAGAGTGGAGGGACGGTAGGTAGCCTAGTGGTTAGAGTGTAGGGACGGTAGGTAGTCTAGTGGTTAGAGTGTAGGGTCGGCAGGTAGTCTAGTGGTTAGGGTGTAGGGTCGGCAGGTAGCCTAGTGGTTAGGGTGTAGGGACGGCAGGTAGTCTAGTGGTTATAGTGTAGGGTCGGCAGGTAGTCTAGTGGTTAGGGTGTAGGGACGGCAGGTAGTCTAGTGGTTAGGGTGTAGGGTCGGCAGGTAGCCTAGTGGCTAGAGCGTTGGACTAGTAACCGAAAGGTTGCAAGATCGAATCCCCGAGCTGACAAGGTAGAAATCTGTCGTCCTGCCCCTGAACAGGCAGTTAACCCACTGTTCCTAGGCCGTCACTGAAAATAAGAATTTGTTCTTAACTGACTTACCAAGTTAAATAAAGGTAAAATAAATATTATAATAATAAAGTATGTAAATATCATTAAAGGGTGTTTTAATATCCACTTCCACAACCCCTGTAGAGAGAGTTTTCTGCTTTTGATGTCATTTGAATGTATTGTTACAATTTTAGAGATGGATCTCATTTTTACATCTTAAATGGCATGCTATTCCCTATGTAGTGCACTCCCTTTGACCAGAGTAGTGCACTCCCTTTGACCAGAGTAGTGCACTCCCTTTTGACCAGAGTAGTGCACTCCCTTTTGACCAGAGTAGAGCACTCCCTTTTGACCAGAGTAGAGCACTCCCTTTTGACCAGAGTAGTGCACTCCCTTTGACCAGAGTAGTGCACTCCCTTTTGACCAGAGTAGAGCACTCCCTTTTGACCAGAGTAGTGCACTCCCTTTGACCAGAGCAGTGCACTCCCTTTTGACCAGAGTAGTGCACTCCCTTTTGACCAGAGTAGTGCACTCCCTTTTGACCAGAGTAGTGCACTCCCTTTTGACCAGAGTAGTGCACTCCCTTTTGACCAGAGTAGTGCACTCCCTTTTGACCAGAGTAGTGCACTCCCTTTTGACCAGAGTAGTGCACTCCCTTTTGACCAGAGTAGTGCACTCCCTTTTGACCAGAGTAGTGCACTCCCTTTTGACCAGAGTAGTGCACTCCCTTTTGACCAGAGTAGTGCACTCCCTTTTGACCAGAGTAGTGCACTCCCTTTTGACCAGAGTAGTGCACTCCCTTTTGACCAGAGTAGTGCACTCCCCTTTGACCAGAGTCGTGCACTCCCCTTTTTGACCAGAGTAGTGCACTATTTAGGGAATATAGGATGCCATTTGGGACTCTTTCCATTGAATATAAGGGACCTACTTCAAAAGAATTTAACTGAGTATAGTTTGTTCTGTATTTGCTTCCTTATTGGTCTGACGTCATCATTCTGCGCGGACTCTTGTACTCCGTGAGTCTTGGTTACAGCGTTTGTTAAGGCTGATGTGTCAACATGGCTGTGTCCACTGTAAGACTGGGTTCACTGATGCGGATGTTTGTAATGGAATGTGTTTGTTGCATGTGGAAACTTGAGCAGAAAATGGGTCTACCTGTAAGTAAAAAGGGTCTACCTGTAAGTAAAAAGGGTCTACCTGTAAGTAAAATGGGTCTACCTGTAAGTAAAAAGGGTCTACCTGTAAGTAAAAAGGGTCTACCTGTAAGTAAAATGGGTCTACCTGTAAGTAAAATGGGTCTACCTGTAAGTAAAATGGGTCTACCTGTAAGTAAAAAGGGTCTACCTGTAAGTAAAAAGGGTCTACCTGTAAGTAAAAAGGGTCTACCTGTAAGTAAAATGGGTCTACCTGTAAGTAAAATGGGTCTACCTGTAAGTAAAAAGGGTCTACCTGTAAGTAAAAAGGGTCTACCTGTAAGTAAAAAGGGTCTACCTGTAAGTAAAAAGGGTCTACCTGTAAGTAAAAAGGGTCTACCTGTAAGTAAAAAGGGTCTACCTGTAAGTAAAATGGGTCTACCTGTAAGTAAAATGGGTCTACCTGTAAGTAAAATGGGTCTACCTGTAAGTAAAATGGGTCTACCTGTAAGTAAAATGGGTCTACCTGTAAGTAAAATGGGTCTACCTGTAAGTAAAATGGGTCTACCTGTAAGTAAAAAGGGTCTACCTGTAAGTAAAATGGGTCTACCTGTAAGTAAAATGGGTCTACCTGTAAGTAAAATGGGTCTACCTGTAAGTAAAATGGGTCTACCTGTAAGTAAAATGGGTCTACCTGTAAGTAAAATGGGTCTACCTGTAAGTAAAAAGGGTCTACCTGTAAGTAAAATGGGTCTACCTGTAAGTAAAAAGACCCTGTAAGTAAAATGGGTCTACCTGTAAGTAAAAAGGGTCTACCTTCGATGTTCTTGTCTTGAGGCTTTAAACGTCACCCAAGACATCCTTTTTAATAATACATGATCCTGTGTATTAAATAGACCTCACAGACCAGTCCTTCACAACACATTAAATAGACCTCACAGACCAGTCCTTTACAACACATTAAATAGACCTCACAGACCAGTCCTTTACAACACATTAAATAGACCTCACAGACCAGTCCTTAACAACATCCCCTGTTTGAGAGAGACAGAGTTCTACTGAGGAACATTACCTGCTATGTGATGATCCATGCTAACATGGGATGCATGACTTCTGACGGAAAAAATCTACGGGAAAGATTGTTTGGAAGATGAAGTAATGATTTAATATTCTTTTTTGATTGCCTGTAAATAGTTGGTTGTTATTTAAAGGTAAATATAAAGATACATTTAAAAAAGGACCTGAAAAATCAGATTGTGAACTTCACGAGTGGGATGATAATGTCAACAAAACAATGTTACGCTAACAAGGCATATCAACTCATGAGTCACTACCCAGAGTTGATGAAGTCACTACCCACAGTTGATGAAGTCACTACCCACAGTTGATGAAGTTACTACCCACAGTTGATGAAGTCGCGTACTACCCACAGTTGATGAAGTCACTACCCACAGTTGATGAAGTCACGTACGACCCACAGTTAATGAAGTCACTACCCACAGTTGATGAAGTCACTACCCACAGTTAATGAAGTCACGTACGACCCACAGTTAATGAAGTCACGTACGACCCACAGTTAATGAAGTCACGTACGACCCACAGTTAATGAAGTCACGTACGACCCACAGTTAATGAAGTCACGTACGACCCACAGTTAATGAAGTCACGTACGACCCACAGTTAATGAAGTCACGTACGACCCACAGTTAATGAAGTCATGTACGACCCACAGTTAATGAAGTCACGTACGACCCACAGTTAATGAAGTCACGTACGACCCACAACTAATAAAGTGAAACCACTACCCACAGTCAATAAAGTCAAACCACTACCCACAGTTAATAAAGTCAAAACACTACCCACAGTTAATAAAGTCAAAACACTACCCACAGTTAATAAAGTCAAACCACGACCCACAGTCAATAAAGTCAAATCACGACCCACAGTTAATAAAGTCAAACCACGACCCACAGTCAATAAAGTCGAATCACGACCCACAGTTAATAAAGTCAAACCACGACCCACAGTCAATAAAGTCAAATTACGACCCACAGTCAATAAAGTCAAATTACGACCCACAGTCAATAAAGTCAAACCACTACCCACAGTTAATAAAGTCAAACCACTACCCACAGTTAATAAAGTCAAACCACTACCCACAGTCAATAAAGTCAAACCACGACCCACAGTCAATAAAGTCAAACCACGACCCACAGTTAATAAAGTCAAACCACGACCCACAGTTAATAAAGTCAAACCACGACCCACAGTCAATAAAGTCAAACCACGACCCACAGTTAATAAAGTCAAACCACGACCCACAGTCAATAAAGTCAAACCACGACCCACAGTCAATAAAGTCAAACCACGACCCACAGTTAATAAAGTGAAACCACGACCCACAGTTAATAAAGTGAAACCACGACCCACAGTCGATAAAGTCAAACCACGACCCACAGTTAATAAAGTCAAACCACGACCCACAGTCAATAAAGTCAAACCACGACCCACAGTCAATAAAGTCAAACCACGACCCACAGTTAATAAAGTCAAACCACGACCCACAGTTAATAAAGTCAAACCACGACCCACAGTCAATAAAGTCAAAGCACGACCCACAGTCAATAAAGTCAAAACACGACCCACAGTTAATAAAGTCAAACCACGACCCACAGTCAATAAAGTCAAACCACGACCCACAGTTAATAAAGTCAAACCACGACCCACAGTTAATAAAGTCAAACCACGACCCACAGTTAATAAAGTCAAACCACGACCCACAGTCAATAAAGTCAAACCACGACCCACAGTTAATAAAGTCAAACCACGACCCACAGTTAATAAAGTCAAACCACGACCCACAGTCAATAAAGTCAAACCACGACCCACAGTCAATAAAGTCAAACCACGACCCACAGTTAATAAAGTCAAACCACTACCCACAGTTAATAAAGTCAAACCACGACCCACAGTCAATAAAGTCAAACCACGACCCACAGTCAATAAAGTCAAACCACGACCCACAGTCAATAAAGTCAAACCACGACCCACAGTCAATAAAGTCAAACCACGACCCACAGTCAATAAAGTCAAACCACGACCCACAGTCAATAAAGTCAAACCACGACCCACAGTCAATAAAGTCAAACCACTACCCACAGTTAATAAAGTCAAACGACGACCCACAGTTAATAAAGTCAAACCACTACCCACAGTTAATAAAGTCAAACCACTACCCACAGTTAATAAAGTCAAACCACTACCCACAGTTAATAAAGTCAAACCACTACCCACAGTTAATAAAGTCAAACCACTACCCACAGTTAATAAAGTCAAACCACGACCCACAGTTAATAAAGTCAAACCACTACCCACAGTTAATAAAGTCAAACCACTACCCACAGTTAATAAAGTCAAACCACTACCCACAGTTAATAAAGTCAAACCACTACCCACAGTTAATAAAGTCAAACCACGACCCACAGTTAATAAAGTCAAACCACTACCCACAGTTAATAAAGTCAAACCACTACCCACAGTTAATAAAGTCAAACCACTACCCACAGTTAATAAAGTCAAACCACGACCCACAGTTAATAAAGTCAAACCACTACCCACAGTTAATAAAGTCAAACCACTACCCACAGTTAATAAAGTCAAACCACTGGGAACAGTTAATAAAGTCAAACCACTACCCACAGTTAATAAAGTCAAACCACTACCCACAGTTAATAAAGTCAAACCACGACCCACAGTTAATAAAGTCAAACCACTACCCACAGTTAATAAAGTCAAACCACTACCCACAGTTAATAAAGTCAAACCACTACCCACAGTTAATAAAGTCAAACCACTACCCACAGTTAATAAAGTCAAACCACTACCCACAGTTAATAAAGTCAAACCACTACCCACAGTTAATAAAGTCAAACCACTACCCACAGTTAATAAAGTCAAACCACTACCCACAGTTAATAAAGTCAAACCACTACCCACAGTCAATAAAGTCAAACCACTACCCACAGTTAATAAAGTCAAACCACGACCCACAGTTAATAAAGTCAAACCACTACCCACAGTTAATAAAGTCAAACCACGACCCACAGTCAATAAAGTCAAACCACGACCCACAGTCAATAAAGTCAAACCACGACCCACAGTCAATAAAGTCAAACCACGACCCACAGTCAATAAAGTCAAACCACGACCCACAGTCAATAAAGTCAAACCACGACCCACAGTCAATAAAGTCAAACCACGACCCACAGTCAATAAAGTCAAACCACGACCCACAGTCAATAAAGTCAAAGCACGACCCACAGTCAATAAAGTCAAACCACGACCCACAGTCAATAAAGTCAAACCACGACCCACAGTTAATAAAGTCAAACCACGACCCACAGTCAATAAAGTCAAACCACGACCCACAGTTAATAAAGTCAAACCACGACCCACAGTCAATAAAGTCAAACCACGACCCACAGTCAATAAAGTCAAACCACGACCCACAGTCAATAAAGTCAAACCACGACCCACAGTTAATAAAGTCAAACCACGACCCACAGTTAATAAAGTCAAACCACGACCCACAGTCAATAAAGTCAAACCACGACCCACAGTTAATAAAGTCAAACCACGACCCACAGTTAATAAAGTCAAACCACGACCCACAGTCAATAAAGTCAAACCACGACCCACAGTCAATAAAGTCAAACCACGACCCACAGTCAATAAAGTCAAACCACGACCCACAGTTAATAAAGTCAAACCACGACCCACAGTCAATAAAGTCAAACCACGACCCACAGTTAATAAAGTCAAACCACGACCCACAGTCAATAAAGTCAAACCACGACCCACAGTCAATAAAGTCAAACCACGACCCACAGTCAATAAAGTCAAACCACGACCCACAGTTAATAAAGTCAAACCACGACCCACAGTTAATAAAGTCAAACCACGACCCACAGTCAATAAAGTCAAACCACGACCCACAGTTAATAAAGTCAAACCACGACCCACAGTTAATAAAGTCAAACCACGACCCACAGTCAAAGTCAAACCACGACCCACGGTCAATAAAGTCAAACCACGACCCACAGTCAATAAAGTCAAACCACGACCCACAGTTAATAAAGTCAAACCACGACCCACAGTCAATAAAGTCAAACCACGACCCACAGTTAATAAAGTCAAACCACGACCCACAGTCAATAAAGTCAAACCACGACCCACAGTCAATAAAGTCAAACCACGACCCACAGTCAATAAAGTCAAACCACGACCCACAGTTAATAAAGTCAAACCACGACCCACAGTTAATAAAGTCAAACCACGACCCACAGTCAATAAAGTCAAACCACGACCCACAGTTAATAAAGTCAAACCACGACCCACAGTTAATAAAGTCAAACCACGACCCACGGTCAATAAAGTCAAACCACGACCCACGGTCAATAAAGTCAAACCACGACCCACAGTCAATAAAGTCAAACCACGACCCACAGTTAATAAAGTCAAACCACGACCCACAGTCAATAAAGTCAAACCACGACCCACAGTTAATAAAGTCAAACCACGACCCACAGTCAATAAAGTCAAACCACGACCCACAGTCAATAAAGTCAAACCACGACCCACAGTCAATAAAGTCAAACCACGACCCACAGTTAATAAAGTCAAACCACGACCCACAGTTAATAAAGTCAAACCACGACCCACAGTCAATAAAGTCAAACCACGACCCACAGTTAATAAAGTCAAACCACGACCCACAGTTAATAAAGTCAAACCACGACCCACAGTCAATAAAGTCAAACCACGACCCACGGTCAATAAAGTCAAACCACGACCCACAGTCAATAAAGTCAAACCACGACCCACAGTTAATAAAGTCAAACCACGACCCACAGTTAATAAAGTCAAACCACGACCCACAGTCAATAAAGTCAAACCACGACCCACAGTTAATAAAGTCAAACTACGACCCACAGTTAATAAAGTCAAACCACGACCCACGGTCAATAAAGTTGGTTTTTCACCTATTCTACACTTTTTTCCCCACTTCTGTTTTTGCTCCAAATGTTACTGAGTTAATGTGTTTTTCTTGTACAACTGCACACAGAGGTTGAATCAGGTGTAGGATATCAAACTACAATGAGAGCTCAAAGCTCCTGGCCCAGAGACGGTTATGGTGACCATTTACAGCTATTGGAGAATGTATCATGTCAATAAAGTTTCCTCGTGTATTACATTTTAATATTTCTGACAATTATATTGCTGTGCCATATAGGCTACTGATAATAGTGTATCGTATAGTTAGTTATATGTGATGGGCTGACAAGGTACAAATCTGTCGTCCTGCCCCAGTTAACCCACTGTTCCTAGGCCGTCATTGAAAATAAGAATTTGTTCTTAACTGACTTGCCTAGTTAAATAAGATAAATAGAGAAGAGATGTTTTTGAAAGGTTATCAATGAGGAGATTAATGCCCTGGGGGAACGGGATAGCGTTTGATTGGATTTGTTTTGAAACCGGGCGTGAGCCATGTGCCCCGTCAAGAGCCGAGGGCTGAAAACAAGTGATGCACGTGAAGCGTGTGGAGTAATGAGTTCGGAGTAAATGTTTCCAAATGCAAAAGTGCTTTGCTCTTTATAAAAACAGATAATTTTACTTGGATTCTGTATGTATCTGAACTATACATCAGGCTTTTGTGCTTGACATTATTACCAACCCGGTTATGTTCGAACAGGCGGGGCCCGGCGTTTTCTTCCCTCGCCGCTTTCTCCAGGTGCAGCATACGGATTATCCGGTTCAGTCTAATCGAACTCCCTCAATGGGATCGACGACAGGGCGGTTGTGCGCTTGAAGACGGTATCTAAAGTTCCCCAGGCGGTCTGTGGATGAGCCTGTGCCGCTCCCAACAAGTTGTGTAGGTTCAAAATGAAAGATTTATTTTTACAACCAGCCGAGCCACGGCCAGTTCACCCCGTTATCACCCAGAAGGCGCGGTCAGTACAGCTGCATCAAAGCTGGGAGCCAGAGAGACTGAAAAACAGCTATCTGAAGGCCATCAGGCTGTTAAACAGCCATCACGAGCCGGTTCCACCCGGTTACGTTACCCTGCACCTTAAGAGGTTGCTGCCCCATATACATAAACTTGAAATCACTAGCCACTTTAATAATGTTTACATATTTTTTGCTTTACTCATCTCATATATATATATATACATACTGTAATCTATTTTAGTCTATGCCACGCAGACACTGCTCATCCTAATATTTATGTATTCGTTAATTCCATGATTTCACTTTTAGGTTGTGTGTATTGTTGTGAATTGTTAAGATATTACTACACTGTTATAAACTAGAAACACACAACCATTTCGCTACACCTGCAATGACATCCGGTGAGCATATATTTTATATATATATATATATATATATATATATATATATATATGTGTGTGTGTGTGTGTGTGTGTGTGTGTGTGTGTGTATGTGACAAATAACATTTGATTGACATGGGTCCTGCTTGTGTTTTCTCGGACCACCTCCACATCCTTATATGGTGTGGGAGTGATCACGTTCTCTGACGTCGGGTCGATGACGGTAAAGCTGTCAGAAAGTGCGCGCGCAGTTCCTCCAGAAGACTTGTCGACAAACCCGCGGTTTGTTTCTGCTCTTCCGCTCTCTCTTACCGTAGCTAAACTATATCTAGACCTCACGAAGGAGCAAGGACACAACAACAACAACGACGAGGAGATATCTGTTCTTGACCCGAACCGAGCCCGGCCATGGACGAACAGGCAGGGCCCGGTGTTTTCTTCAACAACAACAATAACTCGATTTTATCCGGTGTGGGGAAGGTACTGCTACCGGAGGGGGATGCAGGGGAGGCGGACAGGTCTCCGTACAGCATCCCGGGGATCCTACACTTCCTGCAACACGAATGGGCTCGTTTCGAGGTGGACCGGGCTCAATGGGAGGTAGATCGGGCCGAATTGCAGGTGAATTAACTTTATATTTAATTCACTTTCAGATGATTGAAAAAAAATAAAATTATAAATTATACTGCTAGCTGATTTTTTTTGTAACACGCTAGTCGTGTTTTTTTTTGTGGCACCAATGTGATTGTTGTGATTTAGTATTAGTTATCTTGTAACTAGTTAAGGCTGCAGCGCACCCTGGTCGGTTAGCATGTGCTAACTAGTTAGCCACTCTTTTATTGTCAAACAAGACGCTAACTAGCCTAGCTCTATGTATTTAGCTTGTTCTGGACGATGTTTAGTTTTACACGCTAGCTAACTAGTCGTTTTGTTCAAATAAACTAGTTAACTAAAAATGTTAACTAACCTAATGTACCGCCCAAAAAAATGGGACGTTTGTTTGCTAACTAGCTATTGAATAAACAAGCTAAAATTCCCCAAAAGGGTGGCTAACCAGTTAGCCAGCTAATAATGTAACTAACTGGTTGACTAGTCAATCTGTTCTCTGCTACTTGTTTTTTTTTTAGGTAAAATGCCATTTAAACAATCGTATTTGTGTGCAATTACATCCTGTGAAAGTATATATATGCCATCTCACCAACACAATGAATTGTATTGGTCACATACATCCATATTTAGCAGATGTTATTGCGGGTGTAGTGAAATGCTTGTAAAAAAAAACATTTTAAAAAACGCCCCAGTATAGTGTGCGTCTGAAGACGGTTTTTGAAGGATAGACGAATGTGTACGGCACCCAAACGTTTCCTGCATGGGTTTTCCTCCTTCCTGACATTTTGAGTTCAGATGGCACCTGTGTACTTCAAGGAAAGCTCAGATGGCCTGGTGCTGTTCAAGGAAAGCTCAGGTGGCCTGGTCCTGTTCAGGGAAAGGTCAGGTGGCCTGGTGCTGTTCAGGGAAAGCTCAGATGGCCTGGTGCTGTTCAAGGAAAGCTCAGGTGGCCTGGTCCTGTTCAGGGAAAGGTCAGGTGGCCTGGTGCTGTTCAAGGAAAGCTCAGGTGGCCTGGTGCTGTTCAAGGAAAGCTCAGATGGCCTGGTGCTGTTCAGGGAAAGCTCAGGTGGCCTGGTGCTGTTCAAGGAAAGCTCAGGTGGCCTGGTGCTGTTCAAGGAAAGCTCAGATGGCCTGGTGCTGTTCAGGGAAAGCTCAGGTGGCCTGGTGCTGTTCAGGGAAAGCTCAGATGGCCCTGTGCTGTTCAGGGAAAGCTCAGATGGCCCTGTGCTGTTCAGGGAAAGCTCAGATGGCCCTGTGCTGTTCAGGGAAAGCTCAGATGGCCCTGTGCTGTTCAGGGAAAGCTCAGATGGCCCTGTGCTGTTCAAGGAAAGCTCAGATGGCCCTGTGCTGTTCAAGGAAAGCTCAGGTGGCCTGGTGCTGTTCAAGGAAAGCTCAGATGGCCCTGTGCTGTTCAGGGAAAGCTCAGATGGCCCTGTGCTGTTCAAGGAAAGCTCAGATGGCCCTGTGCTGTTCAAGGACAGCTCAGATGGCCCTGTGCTGTTCAAGGGAAGGTCAGATGGCACTCTCTTGTGTACCAGGTGCCCGGTGATATGGCGAGTGGCGACACTAGCATGGGTCTACTATAGCCCAATAATATACACTTAGCCATCGATGGTAACACAATTATAGTTTAGACCACATTTTGAGACTATACAGTGTTTGTTTACATTGTTTACGAACAAGCTGATACATGCTGATGGGGTACGACAGTTGAATTAAACTGATGGGGAATCCGTGGGTATAGATCATTAGTTTATGTTGTAACTGCAAATTGACCCTTTTTTTTTTTTTTTTAGGTCCAAGGACCTTTTTATATAATTTTTGAGAGTTAACATTAGACCTGCTCTGGTTAGCCAAACCAGCCAAATACTCCCATCTAACGTTAAACGTGACTCGATTGTCAATTACAATGCGTTTATAGGAACATTTATCCATTTACTGTCGTATCACAAATGCTAAATATACAGTCAGTGTCCGCTGTTTATTTTTTTAAACCTTTATTTAACTAGGCAAGTCAGTTAAGAACAAATTCTTATTTTCAATGACTGCCTAGTGGGTTAACTGGTCTAGGAACAGTGGGTTAACTGGTCTAGGAACAGTGGGTTAACTGGTCTAGGAACAGTGGGTTAACTGGTCTAGGAACAGTGGGTTAACTGGTGTAGGAACAGTGGGTTAACTGGTGTAGGAACAGTGGGTTAACTGGTGTAGGAACAGTGGGTTAACTGGTGTAGGAACAGTGGGTTAACTGGTCTAGGAACAGTGGGTTAACTGGCCTAGGAACAGTGGGTTAACTGGCCTAGGAACAGTGGGTTAACTGGCCTAGGAACAGTGGGTTAACTGGTCTAGGAACAGTGGGTTAACTGGCCTAGGAACAGTGGGTTAACTGCATTGTTCAGGGGCAGAACGACAGATTTGTACCTTGTCAGCTCGGGGATTTGAACTTGCAACCTTTCGGTTACTAGTCCAACGCTCTAACCACTAGGCCACCCTGCCGCCCCAGGTGTGTTACAGTTACAGCTGATAGTATTTTTCAGTAACAACACATTTCTGTCGGCCTTCTGTTACACACAGGTGTTCGGGGCATGTAAGATAGATAATTAGCACAGGCGGTCGCTTTTTTTAGTCTTCCGTTAACAGGATGCTCTAACACGGATTCATGGCCCTACCTGAACTCTCAACACTATAAAGGTGTGTAGTAATTTAACCTTTTTTTTAATGTTTTTAGAAAATAATTTCTTGCTGATGTGAAAGATACTTTCCTTAAGTTTCCAAAAACCGTTTCGCATGCGATGCGTGTTCACGTTCGGACCAGTTAACCCACTGTTCCTAGACCAGTTAACCCACTGTTCCTAGACCAGTTAACCCCCCTGTTCCTAGACCAGTTAACCCACTGTTCCTAGACCAGTTAACCCCCCTGTTCCTAGACCAGTTAACCCCCCTGTTCCTAGACCAGTTAACCCCCCTGTTCCTAGACCAGTTAACCCACTGTTCCTAGACCAGTTAACCCACTGTTCCTAGACCAGTTAACCCACTGTTCCTAGACCAGTTAACCCACTGTTCCTAGACCAGTTACGTTCGGACCAAGCATTTGTGGCCTCTTAACTAATGTCCTCGTGTACACAATATATCATTTCCTGTCTTATCTTCCACTCTTGATTCAGTCAATTATCTGACAAATGAAATCCCCAGCTACAGTCTGCATTAAACCTAGGTGTTTTGCAGCAGGAGTTAGGTATCTTGGGGACAGGCTTTTGGGGGCAGTGTAGGCCTTCACGTCTTTCATGACTGAATCTTGAATGATATCTCCCCTGACTCTCTACTGCATCGCTCTGCCCCTCTTCCAGATGTGTCCTGGTGTAAATCTCACATGGGGTAAACCATTTGAGTTGGTTAGGTTACGACTCCATAAAAAAAATATTTGGTTTATCTGAGTGTTGTCATTAGGTAGTGGAAGGTACGGCCGGGACGATACCACTATCGCCATACTTGGATGGATTAGTGGTGAGGATGGATGGATGGATTAGTGGTGAGGGTGGATGGATGGATTAGTGGTGAGGATGGATTAGTGGTGAGGATGGATGGATATGGATGGATTAGTGGTGAGGATGGATGGATGGATTAGTGGTGAGGATGGATGGATGGATGGATTAGTGGTGAGGATGGATGGATGGATTAGTGGTGAGGATGGATGGATGGATTAGTGGTGAGGATGGAGGATGGATGGATTAGTGGTGAGGATGGATGGATTAGTGGTGAGGATGGATGGATGGATTAGTGGTGAGGATGGATGGATGGATTAGTGGTGAGGATGGATGGATGGATTAGTGGTGAGGATGGATGGATTATTGGTGAGGATGGATGGATTAGGGGTGAGGATGGATGGATTAGGGGTGAGGATGGATGGATGGATTAGTGGTGAGGATGGATGGATGGGTGGATTAGGGGTGAGGATGGATGGATTAGTGGTGAGGATGGATGGATGGATTAGGGGTGAGGATGGATGAATTAGGGGTGAGGATGGATGGATGGATTAGTGGAGAGGATGGATGGATAGGTGGATTAGGGGTGAGGATGGATGGATGGATGGATTAGGTGGTGAGGATGGATGGATGGATTAGTGGTGAGGATGGATGGATGGATTAGTGGTGAGGGTGGATGGATGGATTAGTGGTGAGGATGGATGGATGGATTAGTGGATGGAGTGGTGGATGGATGGATTAGTGGTGAGGGTGGATGGATGGATTAGTGGTGAGGATGGATGGATGGATTATGGATGGTGAGATGGATGGATGGATTAGTGGTGAGGGTGGATGGATGGATTAGTGGATGAGTGGTGGGTGGATGGATGGATTAGTGGTGAGGGATGGATGGATGGAGTGGTGAGGATGGATGGATGGATTAGTGGTGAGGATGGATGGATGGATTAGTGGTGAGGATGGATGGATGGATTAGTGGTGAGGATGGATGGATTAGTGGTGAGGATGGATGGATTATGGATGGATTAGTGGTGATGGAGTGGTGAGGATGGATGGATGGATGGATTAGATGGATGAGGAGGATGGATGGATGGATTAGTGGTGAGGATGGATGGATGGATTAGTGGTGAGGATGGATGGATGGATTAGTGGTGAGGGTGGATGGATTAGTGGTGAGGATGGATGGATGGATTAGTGGTGAGGATGGATGGATGGATTAGTGGTGAGGATGGATGGATGGATTAGTGGTGAGGATGGTGGTGGATGGATG
Source organism: Oncorhynchus keta (assembly GCF_023373465.1). Lineage (NCBI taxonomy): Eukaryota > Metazoa > Chordata > Actinopteri > Salmoniformes > Salmonidae > Oncorhynchus > Oncorhynchus keta. Next base: position 32,195,384 of record NC_068423.1, on the reverse strand, counting down.
GATGGATTAGTGGTGATGGTGGATGGATGGATTAGTGGTGAGGATGGATGGATGGATTATTATGGATGGTGGATGGATGAGGATGGATGGATTAGTGGTGAGGATGGATGGATGGATTAGTGGTGAGGATGGATGGATGGATTAGTGGATGGATGGATTATGAGGATGGATGGATGGATTAGTGGTGAGGATGGATGGATTAGTGGTGAGGATGGATGGATTGGATGGATTGGTGAGGATGGATGGATGGATTAGTGGTGGATGGATGGATGGATTAGTGGTGAGGATGGATGGGATTAGGATGGATGAGGATGGATGGATGGATTAGTGGTGAGGATGGATGGATGGATTAGGGGTGAGGATGGATGAATTAGGGGTGAGGATGGATGGATGGATTAGTGGAGAGGATGGATGGATTAGTGGTGAGTGTTTCCTACTCAGTTGTATATTTGCCATTGTTAAAGCATCTTAAATTGTCCTAATTGTCCACTCTGTGTAGCTGTGTTTTATATTTACTGGTCAAACCACAACTGAACGAGCCAAAGCAAACCTTTTGGTTGTTCTCCGATACGAGCACCTCCGTTTCGGTCTCTCTTCACGGCTGTTGTATTTCATTGTATATTTCCCACAGGCTTTAAAGGGATGAATGTGACCGTTGTATTTCATTGTATATTTCCCACAGGCTTTAAAGGGATGAATGTGACCATATATGGATGGTTATTTAGTGACGTTTATGAATGCAAATAGCCAAAGTCTTGCACGTGTACTGACTCTGCGAACAATTACTATTCACCAATGGTTATCTCCTACGTGTGTGTGTGTGTGTGTGTGTGTGTGTGTGTGTGTGTGTGTGTGTAACGCTCGTAGGACTGTTTGATAAATCAGGCGTTTTTCTATTCCTCCGAACATTCTAAATTCTGTTTCGTAAGTAGTATATTAGAGTAGTTTCTACACAACGTTGATAAATGTCCCTGGTCTTTATGTTGAGCTTTGTACTTCCTGTTGTTGTTGTTGAGGGCCATGTTATCCGGTTCTGGTCCAGAAGAGAACTCATTATTCTAAAGCGGAACCATAATTCTTGTTTCTGTGTTACATTTTTTCCGTACTACGCTGCTGTGCAACCAACCCACAACATGTTGGCTAGTATGCTGCTACAACTACTGCTCTGGGTTTCTCCATCTGCAGTGTAGAAATTGGACAGTGTTGCCCCAAACTCTACTTCAGTTCATTCTGTCCTTTTCAGATCTTTCTCTCTTCTCTCTCTCTACTCTCTCTCTTCTCTCTCTCTTCTCTCTCTCTTCTCTTCTCTCTCTCTTCTCTCTCTCTTCTCTCTCTCTTCTCTTCTCTCTCTCTTCTCTCTCTCTACTCTCTCTCTACTCTCTCTCTACTCTCTCTCTTCCTCTTCTCTCTCTCTCATCTCTCTCTTCTCTTCCTCTTCTCTCTCTCTCTTCTCTCTCTCTTCTCTCTCTCTTCTCTCTCTCTTCTCTCTCTCTTCTCTCTCTCTCTCTCTCTTCTCTCTCCTCTTCTCTTCCTCTTCTCTCTCTCTCTTTTCTCTCTCTTCTCTCTCTGTGTGTTGGAAACGCAACGCCGTACTATGTTCTGTTACACGAAGGGTTTCCTCTCATGCTGCAAGAGCCGGAAGTTGGTAATAATGGTTAGTGTGTTTGTGAGGTTGGCTGGCTCACTCAGTATTTACTAGCTGACTCAATTATCAACGGTTCAATTCTGGGGTGGAGCTCTATGTGATGCTGGCTTCATCGGGTGGAGCTCTATGTGATGCTGGCTTCATCGGGTGGAGCTCTATGTGATGCTGGCTTCATCGGGTGGAGCTCTATGTGATGCTGGCTTCATCGGGTGGAGCTCTATGTGATGCTGGCTTCATCGGGTGGAGCTCTATGTGATGCTGGCTTCATCGGGTGGAGCTCTATGTGATGCTGGCTTCATCGGGCGGAGCTCTATGTGATGCTGGCTTCATCGGGCGGAGCTCTGTCTTCGCACCAGTGTCTCTAGATAAGAGCGTCTGCTAAATGACTAACATGTCATTGACCCCAGGGAGACTTAAGTAATCCACAGTGGGCTGTAGCGACTCTGTCTCGGGGAGCATTTTTAAAGTCTCTGAGCTCCCGTTGGTGCTTACAGGCCTTGTTTTCTGTTTGTGTCTCTGTCAGTGGAGGAGGCTCCACCCGTAGACAGACCGATTGGGTAACACGTGCCCCTGAGTTGATGTGCACTTTACTACTGTAATGACTCACTTCCTTCCTGTCATTCATATGTTTGTACTGTCTTCTACCAACGCCCCATATCAGCTTTTAGTGCACTTCAGGACAGACCCGGTCGTTAGTGGACGTGTCTTTGGGACAGACGCGGTCATTAGAGGACGTGTCTTCGGGACAGACCCGGTCATTAGAGGACGTGTCCTAAGGACAGACCCAGTCATGAGTGGACGTGTCTTCAGGACAGACCCGGTCGTGAGTAGATGTGTCTTCGGGACAGACCCGGTCATTAGAGGACGTGTCTTCAGGACAGACCCAGTCATGAGTGGACGTGTCTTCGGGACAGACCCGGTCATTAGAGGACGTGTCCTAAGGACAGACCCAGTCATGAGTGGACGTGTCTTCGGGACAGACCCGGTCCTTAGAGGATGTGTCTCCCGGAGACCGCAGGCCGTAGCAGGCAGGCAGACTCTGTTTCATCAGACCAGAGAATCTGTGTTATTGGGGACCTGTAATTGCTACAGACATGTTTTCCGTACCCTTCCACTGATCTGTACGTCGACACAATCCTGTCTCTCTAGTAAAAGCTTTTCCATCTCTGTCCAAGCCGGAAAGAACAGGCGCAATGGATTATTGTCATTGTAGTTCTTTATCGTTTCTGCTCTGAACTAGGTTGAATATTTGCATATTAAACTACAACTCCCTTCAGCCCAGCATTCCACATAGTTCTTGTGATTTGATTTCTCTCCAGAGAAAGTGTTGGGTTCACAAAAAAACTCAAACAAAATGGAATTCAAGTAATTGAACCGACTTCGGTTGTTTTAATAAGAGAGAATCCCCTATTTTTGTTAATTGCTCAGCACCATTTGATAGTAGACTGTTTCAGTGTAACATCGCAATTTAGTCGCAATTTAGACCTTCCTCTTGAATAAATAGGCAAAAGTACATGTTGTCCCTCTTTAGATGCCGTAGCCAGTATACACTTCCTTCAAATAGTCAGAATTAGTCTAAGAACTCAAGAAATGCCATTAATTTAACTTTTTTTTTGTCAGAGGAGATAGTCGCACAATTTTACATTTTAAGTTTTTTGATTCAGTATTTCTCAAGTGTCTCCATACTGTTGACCAATCACTGGGCTTAGACTTGTGCATATATTATACTGTTGACCAATCACGGGGCGTAGACTTGGGCATATATTATGATGACACTAAGTGTTTGGGATGGGAAGCATGCAGACGCTTTAAGATCCCATTGTCCTTCGCCTCATGTCAAACGAGGGGACCGATATGAGTTCTCCTGGCAGAAAGAACAGGCATGTATGTGGCTGCCGAGGTCAGAGGGAGCACATGGTCGGGCCCTTAGGGAGAGCACATGGTCGGGCCCTTAGGGAGAGCACATGGTCGGGCCCTTAGGGAGAGCACATGGTCGGGCCCTTAGGGAGAGCACATGGTCGGGCCCTTAGGGAGAGCACATGGTCGGGCCCCTAGGGAGAGCACATGGTCGGGCCCTTAGGGAGAGCACATGGTCGGGCCCCTAGGGAGAGCACATGGTCGGGCCCCTAGGGAGAGCACATGGTCGGGCCCCTAGGGAGAGCACATGGTCGGGCCCCTAGGGAGAGCACATGGTCGGGCCCTTAGGGAGAGCACATGGTCGGGCCCTTAGGGAGAGCACATGGTCGGGCCCTTAGGGAGAGCACATGGTCGGGCCCTTAGGGAGAGCGGAAGAGAAACCTAGAGGGAAGTTCTACTGAGTCAGATCCACTACAGGGCTGATGATGAAGCAGCCTGACTAGATCAGTGTCTCCATGGTTCTGGTTCTGGTCCACGTCAGCCAGTGTAACTCTACTCTACCTCATCAATCAGTGCCTCCATGGTTCTGGTCCACGCCAGCCAGTGTAACTCTACTCTACCTCATCAATCAGTGCCTCCATGGTTCTGGTCCACGCCAGCCAGTGTAACTCTACTCTACCTCGTCAATCAGTGCCTCCATGGTTCTGGTCCACGCCAGCCAGTGTCACTCTACTCTACCTCATCAATCAGTGTCTCCATGGTTCTGGTCCACGCCAGCCAGTGTAACTCTACTCTACCTCATCAATCAGTGCCAGGGAGAACCCTGTCCTAATCAGTTAGTCCTCATTGTATTGTCTTTCCGCTGTGTTGGTAGTAATCACAGTTAGTCCTCATTGTGTTGTCTTTCCACTGTGTCACTAGTACTCACCAGTTAGCCCTCATTGTTCTGTCTTTCCACTGTGTTGGTACTCTACCTCATCAATCAGTGCCTCCATGGTTCTGTCTTTCCACTGTGTTGGTAGTAATCACAGTTAGCCCTCATTGTGTTGGTAGTAATCACAGTTAGCCCTCATTGTATTGTCTTTCCACTGTGTTGGTAGTAATCACAGTTAGCCCTCATTGTGTTGGTAGTAATCACAGTTAGTTCTCATTGTATTGTCTTTCCGCTGTGTTGGTAGTAATCACAGTTAGCCCTCATTGTGTTGGTAGTAATCACAGTTAGTCCTCATTGTGTTGGTAGTAATCACAGTTAGCCCTCATTGTATTGTCTTTCCACTGTGTTGGTAGTAATCACAGTTAGCCCTCATTGTGTTGGTAGTAATCACAGTTAGTCCTCATTGTGTTGGTAGTAATCACAGTTAGCCCTCATTGTGTTGGTAGTAATCACAGTTAGTCCTCAGTGTGTTGTCGTTCCACTGTGTTGGTAGTAATCACAGTTAGTCCTCAGTGTGTTGTCTTTCCGCTGTGTTGGTAGTAATCACAGTTAGTCCTCATTGTGTTGGTAGTAATCACAGTTAGTTCTCATTGTATTGTCTTTCCACTGTGTTGGTAGTAATCACAGTTAGTTCTCACTGTGTTGGTAGTAATCACAGTTAGTCCTCATTGTATTGTCTTTCCACAGTGTTGGTAGTAATCACAGTTAGTCCTCATTGTGTTGGTAGTAATCACAGTTAGTCCTCATTGTGTTGTCTTTCCACTGTGTTGGTAGTAATCACAGTTAGTCCTCAGTGTGTTGTCTTTCCACTGTGTTGGTAGTAATCACAGTTAGTCCTCATTGTATTGTCTTTCCACTGTGTTGGTAGTAATCACAGTTAGTCCTCATTGTATTGTCTTTCCACTGTGTTGGTAGTAATCACAGTTAGTCCTCATTGTGTTGTCTTTCCGCTGTGTTGGTAGTAATCACAGTTAGTCCTCATTGTGTTGTCTTTCCACTGTGTTGGTAGTAATCACAGTTAGTCCTCATTGTGTTGGTAGTAATCACAGTTAGTCCTCATTGTGTTGGTAGTAATCACAGTTAGTCCTCAGTGTGTTGTCTTTCCACTGTGTTGGTAGTAATCACAGTTAGTCCTCATTGTGTTGTCTTTCCACTGTGTTGGTAGTAATCACAGTTAGTCCTCACTGTGTTGGTAGTAATCACAGTTAGTCCTCACTGTGTTGTCTGTTAGTAGCTACGACACACTAAGTCTCTAAATAAATGCAGGAAAGAAAGCAGTGTTCCTTCCTAATCTGACAGAAAGCCAACAGCCTCTTGTCAGGGCTTGTGTTTCCTGTTATCTCTGTTGTTCTAGCCAGTCTGTACAGTCCTGGTTAAAGGATGACTGTTTTGCTTCTGCTCTCGTCTGTTGACTGATAGGAATGTGTGGAATGTACGTGGCTCGTTATCAGGCGAGGCATCGGTGGTGTTCTATGGGTTGTGGTGTAACTGACAGAGACGGGCTGGGCAACAGGTAACCAACCCTGTGTTCACTATTCAGAGAGACAGGCTGGGTAACAGCTAACCCTGTGTTCACTATTCAGAGACCAGGCTTGGTAACAGGTAACCCTCTGTTTACTATTCAGGGACAGGCTGGGCAACAGCTAACCCTGTGTTCACTATCCAGAGAGACAGGCTAGGTAACAGCTAACCCTGTGTTCACTATTCAGAGACAGGCTGGGTAACAGCTGACCCTGTGTTCACTATTCAGGGACAGACTGGCTAACAGCTAACACTGTGTTCACTATTCAGGGACAGGCTGGCTAACAGCTAACACTGTTCACTATTCAGGGACAGGCTAGGTAACAGTTAACCCTGTGTTCACTATTCACAGAGACAGGCTGGGTAACAGCTAACCCTGTGTTTACTATTCAGGGACAGGCTAGGTAACAGCTAACCCTGTGTTCACTATTCACAGAGACAGGCTGGGTAACAGCTAACCCTGTGTTCACTATTCAGGGACAGGCTAGGTAACAGCTAACCCTGTGTTCACTATTCACAGAGACAGGCTGGCTAACAGCTAACCCTGTGTTTACTATTCAGGGACAGGCTAGGTAACAGCTAACCCTGTGTTCACTATTCACAGAGACAGGCTGGGTAACAGCTAACCCTGTGTTCACTATTCAGAGAGACAGGCTAGGTAACAGCTAACCCTGTGTTCACTATTCACAGAGACAGGCTTGGTAACAGCTAACCCTGTGTTCACTATTCACAGAGACAGGCTGGGTAACAGCTAACCCTGTGTTCACTATTCAGAGACCAGGCTTGGTAACAGGTAACCCTGTGTTTACTATTCAGGGACAGGCTGGGCAACAGCTAACCCTGTGTTCACTATTCAGAGAGACAGGCTAGGTAACAGCTAACCCTGTGTTCACTATTCACAGAGACAGGCTTGGTAACAGCTAACCCTGTGTTCACTATTCACAGAGACAGGCTGGGTAACAGCTAACCCTGTGTTCACTATTCAGAGACAGGCTGGGTAACAGCTGACCCTGTGTTCACTATTCAGGGACAGACTGGCTAACAGCTAACACTGTGTTCACTATTCAGGGACAGGCTGGCTAACAGCTAACACTGTTCACTATTCAGGGACAGGCTAGGTAACAGCTAACCCTGTGTTCACTATTCACAGAGACAGGCTGGTTAACAGCTAACCCTGTGTTCACTATTCAGGGACAGGCTAGGTAACAGCTAACCCTGTGTTTACTATTCACAGAGACAGGCTGGCTAACAGCTAACCCTGTGTTCACTATTCACAGAGACAGGCTGGCTAACAGCTAACCCTGTGTTCACTATTCACAGAGACAGGCTGGCTAACAGCTAACCCTGTGTTCACTATTCACAGAGACAGGCTGGCTAACAGCTAACCCTGTGTTTACTATTCACAGAGACAGGCTAGCTAACAGCTAACCCTGTGTTCACTATTCACAGAGACAGGCTGACTAACAGCTAACCCTGTGTTCACTATTCACAGAGACAGGCTGACTAACAGCTAACCCTGTGTTCACTATTCACAGAGACAGGCTGGGTAACAGCTAACCCTGTGTTTACTATTCACAGAGACAGGCTGGCTAACAGCTAACCCTGTGTTCACTATTCACAGAGACAGGCTGGCTAACAGCTAACCCTGTGTTTACTATTCACAGAGACAGGCTGGCTAACAGCTAACCCTGTGTTTACTATTCACAGAGACAGGCTGGCTAACAGCTAACCCTGTGTTCACTATTCACAGAGAGGCTGGCTAACAGCTAACCCTGTGTTTACTATTCACAGAGACAGGCTAGCTAACAGCTAACCCTGTGTTCACTATTCACAGAGACAGGCTGGGTAACAGCTAACCCTGTGTTCACTATTCACAGAGACAGGTAACAGCTAACCCTGTGTTTACTATTCACAGAGACCGGCTGGGTAACAGCTAACCCTGTGTTCACTATTCACAGAGACCGGCTGGGTAACAGCTAACCCTGTGCTCACTATTCACAGAGACAGGTAACAGCTAACCCTGTGTTTACTATTCACAAGACAGGCTGGGTAACAGCTAACCCTGGGTTCACTATTCAGAGACAGGTAACAGCTAACCCTGTGTTTACTATTCACAGAGACAGGCTGATAGTAACAGCTAAACCTAGTGTTCACTATCTGACAGAGACAGGTAACCTAAGCTAGGTTCCTGTTCATAGAAAGGCTAACGTAACAGCTAACCTAGCTGGGATCCTGTTCACAGAGAAAGGTTACAGCAACCCTGGTTTCCTATTGATAGAAACTAACTGGGTAACAACCTAGCTGGGATCCTATTCAGAGAAACTAACGTTACTCAACCTAACCCTGTGGATCCTGTTCACAGAAACAGGCTGGTTACAGCAACCTAGCTGGGATTGTACTATTCACAGAAACAGGCTACCCAACCCAGCTAACCCTGTGTTTACTATTCACAGAGACAGGCTGGCTATAGAAACTAACCCTGTGTTACTATCCACAGGGACAGGCTGGCTAACAGCTAACCCTGTGTTTACTATTCACTGGGATCCTGTCTGATAGAAACTAACAGCTAACCCTGTGGGATACTATTCATAGAGACAGGCGTTAACAGCTACCCTGGGATACTATCCATAGAGACAGGCTGGCTAACAGCTGGGACCCTGTCTGTTTACTATTACCCAACCTAGCTGGGATCCTGTCTGAAAACTGTGTTACTATTCACAGAGACAGTCTGATAGAAACTAACGTTACTAACCTAGCTGGGATCCTATCTCATAGAAACAGGCGTAACAGCCAACCTAGCTGGGATCCTGTCTGATAGAAACAGGCTACCCAACCTAGCTGGGATCCTGTCTGATAGAAACTAACGTTACTTCAACCTTGGTGTTTCTGCTGATAGGGACAACGTTACCCAACCTAGCTGGGACTGAGCATAAGAAACTGAGACCAACCTAGCTGTGTGTTTGAATCCTGTCTGATAGAAACTAACGTTACCCAACCTAGCTGGGATCCTGTCTGAGTAGAAACTAACGTTACTCAACCTAGCTGGGAGTGTCTGATAGAAACTAACGTTAGTCAACCTAGCTGGGATCCTGTCTGAGTGAACTAACGTTACCCAGTGGAGCTGGGATCCTGTCTGAGTGGATAACGTTACTCCAACCTGAGCTGGGATCCTGTGAGTGATAGAAGCTCAACCTTATCCAACCTACGGTCTGGGATCCTGTCTTTAGAAACTAACGTTACCCAACCTAGCTGGGATCCTGTCTGATAGAAATGGGTTACCCAACCTAGCTGGGATCCTGTCTGATGAGAAACTAACGTTACCCAACCTAGCTGGGATCCTGTCTGATAGAAACTAACGTCTACTCAACCTAGCTGGGATCGTGTCTGATAGAAACTAACGTTACTCAACCTAGCTGGGATCCTGTCTGATAGAAACTAACGTTACTCAACCTAGCTGGGATCCTGTCTGATAGAAACTAACGTTACCCAACCTAGCTGGGATCCTGTCTGATAGAAACTAACGTTACTCAACCTAGCTGGGATCCTGTCTGATAGAAACTAACGTTACTCAACCTAGCTGGGATCCTGTCTGATAGAAACTAACGTTACCCAACCTAGCTGGGATCCTGTCTGATAGAAACTAACGTTACCCAACCTAGCTGGGATCCTGTCTGATAGAAACTAACGTTACCCAACCTAGCTGGGATCCTGTCTGATAGAAACTAACGTTACCCAACCTAGCTGGGATCCTGTCTGATAGAAACTAACGTTACCCAACCTAGCTGGGATCCTGTCTGATAGAAACTAACGTTACTCAACCTAGCTGGGATCCTGTCTGATAGAAACTAACGTTACCCAACCTAGCTGGGATCCTGTCTGATAGAAACTAACGTTACTCAACCTAGCTGGGATCCTGTCTGATAGAAACTAACGTTACTCAACCTAGCTGGGATCCTGTCTGATAGAAACTAACGTTACCCAACCTAGCTGGGATCCTGTCTGATAGAAACTAACGTTACCCAACCTAGCTGGGATCCTGTCTGATAGAAACTAACGTTACCCAACCTAGCTGGGATCCTGTCTGATAGAAACTAACGTTACCCAACCTAGCTGGGATCCTGTCTGATAGAAACTAACGTTACCCAACCTAGCTGGGATCCTGTCTGATAGAAACTAACGCTACGTTACCCAACCTAGCTGGGATCCTGTCTGATAGAAACTAACGTTACCCAACCTAGCTGGGATCCTGTCTGATAGAAACTAACGTTACCCAACCTAGCTGGGATCCTGTCTGATAGAAACTAACGTTACTCAACCTAGCTGGGATCCTGTCTGATAGAAACTAACGTTACTCAACCTAGCTGGGAGAGCTCCTGTCTGATAGAAACTAACGTTACCCAACCTAGCTGGGATCCTGTCTGATACAATATAGACGTTATTTTCTATGGGTCTGTGTTTTCTTATATAAGGTGTTGTGTGAGTCAGTCTACTACTTAGTACCCATATAGCTACCTACCCCTCTACCTACCCCTCTACCTACTTAGTACCCATATAGCCACCTACCCCTCTATCTACTTAGTACCCATATAGCTAACTACCCCTCTACCCATATAGCTCTGGGGAAGCTCATCGGTGTGCTCGTCGTCCTCACCAGGGTCTTGCCCTGACTGCAGATCGGCGTCGTAACCGACTTCTGTGTTTACCAGTACCAATATAATATTGTCCAAAACTAATATTGTGATTTGTAACTGTATGGAGTGTTTCTCTCTACTGTCCAATGTGGACTTCTTCAGCTTCGTAGATAAATCATTAGTCTCAGATCAATAAGTGGTTTAATCTCTCGTCTCTGTAGACCGAACAGACGGAGAGTTTTTCTATAGCCTACAGTGTGTACATGTTATGTTCCAGATGGAGAGAGCCTGTTCGGATGATGTTCTGGATGTTTCTATAGAAGGATGTTGTGGGACTGTCTTGGAGGAGGATGTTCTGGATGTTTCTATAGAAGGATGTTGTGGGACTGTCATGGAGGAGGATGTTCTGGATGTTTCTATAGAAGGATGTTGTGGGACTGTCTAGGAGGAGGATGTTCTGGATGTTTCTATAGAAGGATGTTGTGGGACTGTCCTGGAGGAGGATGTTCTGGATGTTTCTATAGAAGGATGTTGTGGGACTGTCCTGGAGGAGGATGTTCTGGATGTTTCTATAGAAGGATGTTGTGGGACTGTCCTGGAGGAGGATGTTCTGGATGTTTCTATAGAAGGATGTTGTGGGACTGTCCTGGAGGAGGATGTTCTGGATGTTTCTATAGAAGGATGTTGTGGGACTGTCCTGGAGGAGGATGTTCTGGATGTTTCTATAGAAGGATGTTGTGGGACTGTCTTGGAGGAGGATGTTCTGGATGTTTCTATAGAAGGATGTTGTGGTACTGTCTTGGAGGAGGATGTTCTGGATGTTTCTATAGAAGGATGTTGTGGTACTGTCTTGGAGGAGGATGTTCTGGATGTTTCTATAGAAGGATGTTGTGGTACTGTCTTGGAGGAGGATGTTCTGGATGTTTCTATAGAAGGATGTTGTGGTACTGTCTTGGAGGAGGATGTTCTGGATGTTTCTATAGAAGGATGTTGTGGGACTGTCTAGGAGGAGGATGTTCTGGATGTTTCTATAGAAACATTGGATGAGGATGGTGGGTGGATGTGAAATGAAGCTCACATTTATTTAAATCTGGTTTAAGCAGCTGTGACTAATTTTGTTTTAGACATCAACAGTGCTGCTTTCAAAGAGAATCTCTCACTCACTCACTCACTCACTCACTCACTCACTCACTCAAAAAATACTCCTTCTTGATTGTCTCGCTGTCCCAGATTCTGTGGTGCCCACTTGCTACGGACTAAAGACAGGGTTCTGGTTGGGCTCATCTCCTGACTGTTCCCTGTTTACCTGTGTTATGCTGTAAGGTGTAGAGTCTCCCCTGCCCTGTGGTAGGACTAGAAGACTGTGTTGGTCTGGGAAGCCTGTATAATGTGCTGAAGTGTGTGTGTGTGTGTGTGTGTGTGTCCAGGGTTCCGTTTGCTGGTAAGACAAGAAGACTGTTGGCCTGTGTGTGTGTGTGTGTGTGTGTGTGTGTGTGTGTGTGTGTGTGTGTGTGTGTGTGTGTGTGTGTGTGTGTGCAGTCTGTGTCCCCCTGCAGTCTGTGTCCCCCTGCAGTCTGTGTCCCCCTGCAGTCTGTGTCCCCCTGCAGTCTGTGTCCCCCCTGCAGTCTGTGTCCCCCTGCAGTCTGTGTCCCCCTGCAGTCTGTGTCCCCCTGCAGTCTGTGTCCCCCTGCAGTCGGTGTCCCCCTGCAGTCGGTGTCCCCCTGCAGTCGGTGTCCCCCTGCAGTCGGTGTCCCCCCTGCAGTCGGTGTCCCCCTGCAGTCTGTGGTCCCCCTGCAGTCTGTGGTCCCCCTGCAGTCTGGTGTCCCCCTGCAGTCTGGTGTCCCCCGCCGTCTGGTGTCCCCCGCCGTCTGGTGTCCCCCGCCATCTGGTGTCCCCCCGCAGTCTGGTGTCCCCCTGCAGTCTGGTGTCCCCCCCGCAGTCTGGTGTCTCCCCCCCGCAGTCTGGTGTCCCCCGCAGTCTGTTTCCCCCGCAGTCTGTTCAGCTTCTTATGGAAAAGATCATTTCTCCCAAGACGAACAATTACGTAATCTTGATTCTGAGCAATATTATCTCAGACACAGAAATATATCAGAGTTAATGCATGTATGTTGACATGCGAATGATGCTGATGAAACCGTTTGTCTGCTGAATGTGTTGACTGTGATGCCTTCTCCCTCTCTAGGCCTAGATAGACTTCCTGCAAGGCCAGAGGAAAGCTCTGATCATGTGTAGTTGATGCTGTCTGTTAATGGCATGCGATATGTCTCCTCCAGGCTCACTGCGTTCCTCCAGGGAGAGAGGACAGGAGAATGTATTGGTGTTGACTGTGATGCCTTCTCCCTCTCTAGGCCTAGATAGACTTCCTGCAAGGCCAGAGGAAAGCTCTGATCATGTGTAGTTGATGCTGTCTGTTAATGGCATGCGATATGTCTCCTCCAGGCTCAGACTGCGTTCCTCCAGGGAGAGAGGACAGGAGAATGTATTGGTGTTGACTGTGATGCCTTCTCCCTCTCTAGGCCTAGATAGACTTCCTGCAAGGCCAGAGGAAAGCTCTGATCATGTGTAGTTGATGCTGTCTGTTAATGGCATGCGATATGTCTCCTCCAGGCTCACTGCGTTCCTCCAGGGAGAGAGGAAAGGACAGGAGAATGTATTGGTGTTGACTGTGATGCCTTCTCCTCTCTAGGCCTAGATAGACTTCCTGCAAGGCCAGAGGAAAGCTCTGATCATGTGTAGTTGATGCTGTCTGTTAATGGCATGCGATATGTCTCCTCCAGGCTCACTGCGTTCCTCCAGGGAGAGAGGAAAGGACAGGAGAATGTATTGGTGATGACTGATATTGTGTTTCTCCTCCAGGCTCAGACTGCGTTCCTCCAGGGAGAGAGGAAAGGACAGGAGAATGTATTGGTGATGACTGATATTGTGTTTCTCCTCCAGGCTCAGACTGCGTTCCTCCAGGGAGAGAGGAAAGGACAGGAGAACCTGAAGAAGGACCTGGTTAGGAGGATCAAGATGCTGGAATACGTTCTCAAACAGGAGAGGTACCTTACAGAACCCGATGACCATCTGTGGGTCTCTTGCGGTGTTGATATGCAAACTGTAATCAAGTGTCAAACTCCGGTGGCATGTGAGACAATTTCGATACTAGCTAATAAACATGCATATAGATGACATTGATTTTTAGCGGTGGCAAATGAGAATATGACATTAAAAGTGGCTCTGACTCCTAGTGAGGAGCCTATAAAACCAGCTTGCCAGATATGGATAACTGTCAGGGATATAGATGCCACTGCGTCGGCGGGCCCCAAACCCATCCAAATGTAGCATTGCAAAAAATACATTCAAACGTTACGAATTGCAGATTCACGTTTTGTTTTGCTCATATTGCTATTTCTACCTAAAATACCTCCTCTTTTGTGACCAACCGAGGCGTCTTCTCCTTCAGTGTTTTAACTTCATGTGACAGTGTGTCGACAGTCATTGATCTACTGTCGTTTTGCTAAACGACCCCAGCAGTATGTGGACACCCCTTCAAATTAATAGATTCGGCTATTTCAGCCACATCTGTTGCTGACGGGTGTATAAAATCAAGCACACCGCCATGCAATCTCCATAGACAAACATTGGCAGTAGAATGGCCCTTACTGAAGAGCTCAGTGACTTTCAAAGTGGCACTGTCATAGGATGCCACCTTTCCAACAAGTCAGTTTGCTTGAGCTTGGCCCGGTCGACTGCAAGTCCTGTTATTGTGAAGTGAAAGCGTCTAGGAGCAACAACGGCTCGGCCACGAAGTGGCAGGCCACACAAGCTCACAGAATGGGGCCGCCGAGTGCTGAAGCACGTCAAATTCATGTTACCTCATTAGCTAGCGCTTGCTAGCAACCTGGGGGCGCGTTCAGCAGTACTCAACGTTTCGTAACTTTCTGATATAAATCTCCCATGTAGAACAAACACGCCTCTGACATGTTGATTGTTATCTCTATTCATGGAATATCTATCTGCAACTTTCAAGAATGTTTTGCATCTGAACGTAGCCATGGTAACATTACCAGTAGACTACTGAGCGTAGCCATGGTAACATTACCAGTAGACTACTGAGCGTAGCCATGGTAACATTACCAGTAGACTACTGAGCGTAGCCATGGTAACATTACCAGTAGACTACTGGGCGTAGCCATGGTAACATTACCAGTAGACTACTGAACGTAGCCATGGTAACATTACCAGTAGACTACTGAGCGTAGCCATGGTAACATTACCAGTAGACTACTGAGCGTAGCCATGGTAACATTACCAGTAGACTACTGAGCCTTAGCCATGGTAACATTACCAGTAGACTACTGAGCGTAGCCATGGTAACATTACCAGTAGACTACTGAACGTAGCCATGGTAACATTACCAGTAGACTACTGAGCGTAGCCATGGTAATATTACCGGTAGACTACTGAACGTAGCCATGGTAACATTACCGGTAGACTACTGAACGTAGCCATGGTAACATTACCGGTAGACTACTGAACGTAGCCATGGTAACATTACCGGTAGACTACTGAACGTAGCCATGGTAACATTACCGGTAGACTACTGAACGTAGCCATGGTAACATTACCGGTAGACTACTGAGCGTAGCCATGGTAACATTACCGGTAGACTACTGAGCGTAGCCATGGTAACATTACCGGTAGACTACTGAGCGTAGCCATGGTAACATTACCAGTAGACTACTGAACGTAGCCATGGTAACATTACCAGTAGACTACTGAGCGTAGCCATGGTAACATTACCGGTAGACTACTGAACGTAGCCACGGTAACATTACCAGTAGACTACTGAGCGTAGCCACGGTAACATTACCAGTAGACTACTGAACGTAGCCACGGTAACATTACCAGTAGACTACTGAACGTAGCCACGGTAACATTACCAGTAGACTACTGAAGCGTAGCCACGGTAACATTACCAGTAGACTACTGAACGTAGCCACGGTAACATTACCAGTAGACTACTGAACGTAGCCACGGTAACATTTGGAGGCACAGAAACGGAAAAGGGATAATAACTAACTCTGACTGGGTAAAGACCCCACCCCTAAAGCTGACTGGGTAAAGACTCCCCCTAAACCTGACTGGGTAAAGACTCCCCCTAAACCTGACTGGGTAAAGACTCCCCTAAAGCTGACTGGGCAAAGCCACCCCCCTAAAGCTGACTGGGTAAAGACCCCCTAAAGCTGACTGGGTAAAGACCCCCCTAAAGCTGACTGGGTAAAGACCCCCCTAAAGCTGACTGGGTAAAGACCCCCTAAAGCTGACTGGGTAAAGACCCCCCTAAAGCTGACTGGGTAAAGACCCCCCTAAAGCTGACTGGGTAAAGACCCCCTAAAGCTGACTGGGTAAAGACCCCCTAAAGCTGACTGGGTAAAGACCCCCTAAAGCTGACTGGGTAAAGACCCCTAAAGCTGACTGGGTAAAGACCCCCCTAAAGCTGACTGGGCAAAGACCCCCCTAAAGCTGACTGGGTAAAGACACCCCCCTAAAGCTGACTGGGTAAAGACTCCCTCTAAAGCTGACTGGGTAAAGACTCCCTCTAAAGCTGACTGGGTAAAGACCCCTCTAAAGCTGACTGGGTGAAGACCCCTCTAAAGCTGACTGGGTAAAGACCCCTCTAAAGCTGACTGGGTCAAGAACCCTCTAAAGCTGACTGGGTCAAGAACCCTCTAAAGCTGACTGGGTCAAGAACCCCTCTATAGCCGACTGGGTAAATTACTATTTTGAATAACTTTATTCTCTGCTTGTGTGTATCGGTTTGTGTTGCGTGTAACATTTATGTAGGCTGAATTAGGAAGTTACATGGCCTGATAATTGTTATATAATATTGTTATTGTATATATTTGTAATATTTCTGCTGTTGGGAAGAGAATGAGATGTTATGCAAAACAATATGTTGGTATGACAAGGCCACAAACACTGAGTATACAAAACATTAAGAACACTGAGTATACAAAACATTAAGAACACTGAGTATACAAAACATTAAGAACACTGAGTATACAAAACATTAAGAACACTGAGTATACAAAACATTAAGAATACAATACATGAAGAATCTTAGATCTTCTTCGATCGGTGTAGATTAAGGGGAGGAGATGGGTTAAAGAAGGATTTTTTTAAGCCTTGAGATAACTGAGACATGGATACAGATGTGATGTGACCAAAATGAAAGGGAGTCTAGTTTACCAAAACAGCGGGCCATTTTAAGTCATTTTTGACAACTAAATTAAGTTTATTTTAAAGTGTGCCGAAATGACATGAGGTAATGCGAGCGCAACACGGTTAATGTATAGCAGCTTTCCTTGATTTCAGAAGAATCATTCCCCCAGTGGCTGATGGGCAATGCTGGACACGGATGGCTGTAGCGTAGCGGGGCCATTTACACATCACATAGCATCATCACATGAACCTATGACCTTTCACATGAATGCACCACACTGATAAAGACAGAGGGCTCACGTGAACAATGCAGTTAACCCACTGTTCCTAGACCAGTTAACCCACTGTTCCTAGACCAGTTAACCCACTGTTCCTAGACCAGTTAACCCACTGTTCCTAGACCAGTTAACCCACTGTTCCTAGACCAGTTAACCCACTGTTCCTAGACCAGTTAACCCACTGTTCCTAGACCAGTTAACCCACTGTTCCTAGACCAGTTAACCCACTGTTCCTAGACCAGTTAACCCACTGTTCCTAGACCAGTTAACCCACTGTTCCTAGACCAGTTAACCCACTGTTCCTAGACCAGTTAACCCACTGTTCCTAGACCAGTTAACCCACTGTTCCTAGACCAGTTAACCCACTGTTCCTAGACCAGTTAACCCACTGTTCCTAGACCAGTTAACCCACTGTTCCTAGACCAGTTAACCCACTGTTCCTAGACCAGTTAACCCACTGTTCCTAGACCAGTTAACCCACTGTTCCTAGACCAGTTAACCCACTGTTCCTAGACCAGTTAACCCACTGTTCCTAGACCAGTTAACCCACTGTTCCTAGACCAGTTAACCCACTGTTCCTAGACCAGTTAACCCACTGTTCCTAGACCAGTTAACCCACTGTTCCTAGACCAGTTAACCCACTGTTCCTAGACCAGTTAACCCACTGTTCCTAGACCAGTTAACCCACTGTTCCTAGACCAGTTAACCCACTGTTCCTAGACCAGTTAACCCACTGTTCCTAGACCAGTTAACCCACTGTTCCTAGACCAGTTAACCCACTGTTCCTAGACCAGTTAACCCACTGTTCCTAGACCAGTTAACCCACTGGTCCTAGACCAGTTAACCCACTGGTCCTAGACCAGTTAACCCACTGGTCCTAGACCAGTTAACCCACTGGTCCTAGACCAGTTAACCCACTGGTCCTAGACCAGTTAACCCACTGGTCCTAGACCAGTTAACCCACTGGTCCTAGACCAGTTAACCCACTGGTCCTAGGCCAGTTAACCCACTGTTCCTAGGCCAGTTAACCCACTGTTCCTAGGCCAGTTAACCCACTGTTCCTAGGCCAGTTAACCCACTGTTCCTAGGCCAGTTAACCCACTGTTCCTAGGCCAGTTAACCCACTGTTCCTAGGCCAGTTAACCCACTGTTCCTAGACCAGTTAACCCACTGTTCCTAGGCCAGTTAACCCACTGTTCCTAGGCCAGTTAACCCACTGTTCCCAGACCAGTTAACCCACTGTTCCCAGGCCAGTTAACCCACTGTTCCTAGGCCAGTTAACCCACTGTTCCTAGGCCAGTTAACCCACTGTTCCTAGGCCAGTTAACCCACTGTTCCTAGGCCAGTTAACCCACTGTTCCTAGGCCAGTTAACCCACTGTTCCTAGACCAGTTAACCCACTGTTCCTAGACCAGTTAACCCACTGTTCCTAGACCAGTTAACCCACTGTTCCTAGACCAGTTAACCCACTGTTCCTAGACCAGTTAACCCACTGTTCCTAGACCAGTTAACCCACTGTTCCTAGACCAGTTAACCCACTGTTCCTAGACCAGTTAACCCACTGTTCCTAGACCAGTTAACCCACTGTTCCTAGACCAGTTAACCCACTGTTCCTAGACCAGTTAACCCACTGTTCCTAGACCAGTTAACCCACTGGTCCCAGGCCAGTTAACCCACTGGTCCCAGGCCAGTTAACCCACTGGTCCCAGACCAGTTAACCCACTGTTCCCAGGCCAGTTAACCCACTGTTCCCAGGCCAGTTAACCCACTGTTCCCAGGCCAGTTAACCCACTGTTCCCAGACCAGTTAACCCACTGTTCCCAGACCAGTTAACCCACTGTTCCCAGACCAGTTAACCCACTGTTCCTAGACCAGTTAACCCACTGTTCCTAGACCAGTTAACCCACTGTTCCTAGACCAGTTAACCCACTGTTCCTAGACCAGTTAACCCACTGTTCCTAGACCAGTTAACCCACTGTTCCTAGACCAGTTAACCCACTGTTCCTAGACCAGTTAACCCACTGTTCCTAGACCAGTTAACCCACTGTTCCTAGACCAGTTAACCCACTGTTCCTAGACCAGTTAACCCACTGTTCCTAGACCAGTTAACCCACTGTTCCTAGACCAGTTAACCCACTGTTCCTAGACCAGTTAACCCACTGTTCCTAGACCAGTTAACCCACTGTTCCTAGACCAGTTAACCCACTGTTCCTAGACCAGTTAACCCACTGTTCCTAGACCAGTTAACCCACTGTTCCTAGACCAGTTAACCCACTGTTCCTAGACCAGTTAACCCACTGTTCCTAGACCAGTTAACCCACTGTTCCTAGACCAGTTAACCCACTGTTCCTAGACCAGTTAACCCACTGTTCCTAGACCAGTTAACCCACTGTTCCTAGACCAGTTAACCCACTGGTCCCTAGACCAGTTAACCCACTGGTCCCTAGACCAGTTAACCCACTGGTCCCTAGACCAGTTAACCCACTGGTCCCTAGACCAGACTGGTCCCAGACCAGTTAACCCACTGGTCCCAGGCCAGTTAACCCACTGTTCCCAGACCAGTTAACCCACTGTTCCCAGGCCAGTTAACCCACTGTTCATAGGACCAGTTAACCCACTGTTCATAGGACCAGTTAACCCACTGTTCATAGGACCAGTTAACCCACTGTTCATAGGACCAGTTAACCCACTGTTCATAGGACCAGTTAACCCACTGTTCCTGGACCAGTTAACCCACTGTTCCTAGACCAGTTAACCCACTGTTCCTAGACCAGTTAACCCACTGTTCCTAGACCAGTTAACCCACTGTTCCTAGACCAGTTAACCCACTGTTCCTAGACCAGTTAACCCACTGTTCCTAGGCCAGTTAACCCACTGTTCCTAGGCCAGTTAACCCACTGTTCCTAGGCCAGTTAACCCACTGTTCCTAGGCCAGTTAACCCACTGTTCCTAGGCCAGTTAACCCACTGTTCCTAGACCAGTTAACCCACTGTTCCTAGGCCAGTTAACCCACTGTTCCTAGGACCAGTTAACCCACTGTTCCTAGGACCAGTTAACCCACTGTTCCTAGGACCAGTTAACCCACTGTTCCTGGACCAGTTAACCCACTGTTCCTAGACCAGTTAACCCACTGTTCCTAGACCAGTTAACCCACTGTTCCTAGACCAGTTAACCCACTGTTCCTAGACCAGTTAACCCACTGTTCCTAGACCAGTTAACCCACTGGTCCTAGGCCAGTAGTTAACCCACTGGTCCTAGGCCAGGAGTTAACCCACTGGTCCTAGGCCAGGAGTTAACCCACTGGTCCTAGGCCAGGAGTTAACCCACTGGTCCTAGGCCAGGAGTTAACCCACTGGTCCTAGGCCAGGAGTTAACCCACTGGTCCTAGGCCAGGAGTTAACCCACTGGTCCTAGGCCAGGAGTTAACCCACTGGTCCTAGGCCAGGAGTTAACCCACTGGTCCTAGGCCAGGAGTTAACCCACTGGTCCTAGGCCAGGAGTTAACCCACTGGTCCTAGGCCAGGAGTTAACCCACTGGTCCTAGGCCAGGAGTTAACCCACTGGTCCTAGGCCAGGAGTTAACCCACTGGTCCTAGGCCAGGAGTTAACCCACTGGTCCTAGGCCAGGAGTTAACCCACTGGTCCTAGGCCAGGAGTTAACCCACTGGTCCTAGGCCAGGAGTTAACCCACTGGTCCTAGGCCAGGAGTTAACCCACTGGTCCTAGGCCAGGAGTTAACCCACTGGTCCTAGGCCAGGAGTTAACCCACTGGTCCTAGGCCAGGAGTTAACCCACTGGTCCTAGGCCAGGAGTTAACCCACTGGTCCTAGGCCAGGAGTTAACCCACTGGTCCTAGGCCAGGAGTTAACCCACTGGTCCTAGGCCAGGAGTTAACCCACTGGTCCTAGGCCAGGAGTTAACCCACTGGTCCTAGGCCAGGAGTTAACCCACTGGTCCTAGGCAGTCATTGAAAATAAGAAATGTGTTCCTAACTGACTTGCCTGGTTAAATAAAGGTCAAATAAACATGGCGGTGAAACTTACACAGCAGAAAATCCGAGGGTCTACAATGACAGATGACCCTGGAAGGAAAAGACAGTCCCCTGGTGTTGTGACGTCTGTACAGAGGACAGATTGGTGTCTGGTTACTGATGACACTGCCCTGGAACAGTTTCTGTCTGCCTTACCCTGGGGGAAACCCAATCCAGACAAGGTCACAGCTCTACTGCTCTCTGAGTGTTTCTGTCCTCCTGTCCTTTCCTAGAGCGGTTTCTGGCTGCCTTTCCCTGGGGGATCGTTCATCCCCTTGTGTTCCAGGAAAAGCAGCAGCAGGATCATTTTCGACATCCTCTTTCTGAGTCTGTTCACCGACACCATGGTGTCAGCTCTGTGCCTGCAACAAACAGCAGGTTGCCGTGGTAACAACAATGATGCTCTCCCCTCCCCATGGTCGCTCTGCCTCTGGAACAGGATGTAGTGATGTCATTTCTATCTCCCCTCTTTTTTTTTTTTATCTTTTTTTTTTATCTCTCTCACTCTCCTCCTCTTTCTCCTCTTAGCTCTCTCTCCCCCCCCTTTCTTCCTGGGCCAATCAGATGTGCCTAGACCTACTGTTAAGTTAGCAGGTTGTTCTATCTAGGTAACATGAGTGAACGTTGTTTGTTGTCAAGCCAATAATTAGCAACCCGGGATTAGTTTAAAACAGCCTGCGACATGGTTATATATATATATATATAATCCGTGAGAACCCAATTTATATATATATATATATATATAAATATAAATTGGGTTCTCATGGATTTGACATACTTTCCCAAACCATGTCGCAGGTTCTATTGTCACGGGGTGGATGTAGAAGGTAACTGACAAAATAATGCAAACACTTGAGTAAATGAGAGTAACAACGTGTATTTGAAAGCAGGTGCTTCCACACAGGTGTGGTACCTGAGGTAATTAAGCAATTAACATCCCATCATGCTTAGAGAACACCCGATATAATCTGCTGTTATTGGCCTTTTAAATCGCTACACTGGTATTGTCCGATAATTCCACCGATATCAAATAATCAATAAATAGGCTGGAGAACAGGAATCTCTATACTGGACACTAGCGGCCATTTTATGTCATTTAACGTCAATGTAAGAAAATCAACATTTGAAGCATATTTCTAGGACAATTGCTGTTTTGGATGGTTCTTGATGACAATTAATTGTGGAAAAAGTGTACTTTTATTTCCCTGGAGTGAGGCAGTATATTAACAGGCTATTTTGGGGGACTATATATATATATATATATATATAGTCTAATGAACGATATGTCTAGTTGAGACTGTAGAACACAACCCCAGAACCTGGCATCTAGTCTAATGAACGATATGTCTAGTTGAGACTGTAGAACACAACCCCAGAACCTGGCATCTAGTCTAATGAACGATATGTCTAGTTGAGACTGTAGAACACAACCCCAGAACCTGGCATCTAGTCTAATGAACGATATGTCTAGTTGAGACTGTAGAACACAACCCCAGAACCTGGCATCTAGTCTAATGAACGATATGTCTAGTTGAGACTGTAGAACACAACCCCAGAACCTGGCATCTAGTCTAATGAACAATATGTCTAGTTGAGACTGTAGAACACAACCCCAGAACCTGGCATCTAGTCTAATGAACAATATGTCTAGTTGAGACTGTAGAACACAACCCCAGAACCTGACATCTAGTCTAATGAACGATATGTCTAGTTGAGACTGTAGAACACAACCCCAGAACCTGGCATCTAGTCTAATGAACGATATGTCTAGTTGAGACTGTAGAACACAACCCCAGAACCTGACATCTAGTCTAATGAACGATATGTCTAGTTGAGACTGTAGAACACAACCCCAGAACCTGGCATCTAGTCTAATCCGATACCTTCCTCTTCCTGCTCTTCCTATCAGAAGCAGCATCATCATCATCACTAGCAGAGGACATGTATTTCTCTGTTAATTTATCGGTAACGCTATCGTCTCAGCCTCTCTGGGAGAGAGTTGGGAGCGACGTCATGTGCTTCAGAATCAGGTTACTCGTCTTGTGGGTTTCCCTGGTTGCTTGGCAACGGGTCATTCCTATCAGGAAGAGCCCTCAGGAAACAGGATGTTACCAATTTGAACAGGAACACCTTGGTCCCAACCTAACTAGGTTTCTCATCCGATTGGATAAGGATTTACATTAGAATATTCTAAAATCTGTCATTAAGGTAATGGTTTCCCAGCAGAGATGTATAGGATGTTTCCATCAATTGACTTGTTGAAGATAAAAGTCTGCTTAATAATGACATAAAAATACATTTTCCGGGTTAAATTCCCATGTAATAAAAAATACACTTAAAAAAAAAAAAAAAAAACATTTTTAAAGGCTATCCAATCACATTTGAATCTGATGGGTTTTGTTCCCACTCTGATGTTGGCCCGTGCGCTCCAGCCAACATCTCTGATAGTGTGGTCAGGCTAGTCCACATGATGACATTATTATGGACAAAGAGAGAGAATTTGTCCAACGGCAGTCGAGCATCGATCATCATGTCACCAGAATAAGACCCCAGATATTTATTATAAAGGAGCATCTAGATCATCATGTCACCAGAATAAGAGCCCAGATATTTATTATAAAGGAGCATCTATATCATCATGTCACCAGAATAAGAGCCCAGATATTTATTATAAAGGAGCATCTATATCATCATGTCACCAGAATAAGACCCCAGATATTTATTATAAAGGAGCATCTATATCATCATGTCACCAGAATAAGACCCCAGATATTTATTATAAAGGAGCATCTAGATCATGTCGCCAGAATAAGACCTCAGATATTTATTATAAAGGAGCATCTCGATCATCACCAGGCTCTTTTCACCCCCTGTTCATCAGAACTTATTTCATCTGTAGTCTAATAAACTGCCTGGTTTCCTGAGTCGTAGTGGGACGACCACACAACACATCTGTAGTCTAATAAACTGCCTGGTTTCCTGAGTCGTAGTGGGACGACCACACAACACATCTGTAGTCTAATAAACTGCCTGGTTTCCTGAGTCCTAGTGGGACGACCACACAACACATCTGTAGCCTAATAAACTGCATGGTTTCCTGAGTCCTAGTGGGACGACCACACAACACATCTGTAGTCTAATAAACTGCATGGTTTCCTGAGTCCTAGTGGGACGACCACACAACACATCTGTAGTCTAATAAACTGCATGGTTTCCTGAGTCCTAGTGGGACGACCACACAACACATCTGTAGTCTAATAAACTGCCTGGTTTCCTGAGTCCTAGTTATATTATATCAACATTCTCCATTGCCGGTACTCGCATAATTTTACCCACATATAAAAAGAATCCACCCACCTTGTCCACAAAACAATTATTTATATTTTTTGACATTTTGTGGACTAATTTGCGGTTTCCATCAGGCCTGTCGTGACCTAATATCTGACATTATTCACGTTAAAAGGGTGGATGAACACCTGGTTATTGATTTGAGACGGGTGGATGGATTTTTCTCAGTCATGATCATAGTTCGTTGTCTTTTTAGCCCTGTTGTTTCTGCTTTCTCTTCCAGGGCCAAGTACCACAAGTTAAAATATGGAACAGAGTTGAACCAAGGAGACATGAAACCTCCCAGCTATGAGTCTGGTAAGACTGATACACACACACACACACACACACACACACACACACAAATTGACTGACTGACAGTCCAATTTTATTTACAGACAAAATACCTTTTCTCCCCAGATGAGGTGAATGAGAATGAGGCCCCTGGCTCTCTGAACAACCAGTTGTCCTGGAAACAAGGTCGTCAGCTCCTCAGACAGTGAGTTACTATACCATACCACTAC
Source organism: Oncorhynchus keta (assembly GCF_023373465.1). Taxonomy (NCBI): domain Eukaryota; kingdom Metazoa; phylum Chordata; class Actinopteri; order Salmoniformes; family Salmonidae; genus Oncorhynchus; species Oncorhynchus keta. The sequence continues at coordinate 32,170,430 of NC_068423.1, read as the reverse complement.
CACTAACCCTGGAAACAAGGTCATCATCTCAGACAGTGAGTTACTATACCATACCACTACCACTAACCCTGGAAACAAGGTCATCAGCTCCTCAGACAGTGAGTTACTATACCATACCACTAACCCTGGAAACAAGGTAATCAGCTCCTCAGACAGGCTGGACTTTCTCTTCTAAACTGCTCTGTGAACAGTGACAATGTGGGCAACAGCTCCCTCTCCTGGAGAGTACTGGTCATTACTGCTACTACCCATACACCACCACCAGCAACATACCACCCTGCATCCCACTGTGGGTTTTCCTCTAACCTAAGCAGCGTCTGTCCTGGTTGGTCCCTGGATGGGAAATCGGATGCTGCTGGAAGTGGTGTTGGAGGGCCAGTAGGAGGCACTCTTTCCTCTGGTCTAAAAAATATCCCAATACCCCAGGGCAGTGATTGGGGACATTGCCCTGTGTAGGGAGCCGTCTTTCGGCTGGGACGTTAAACAGGTGTCCTGACTCTCTGTGGTCACTAAAGATCCCATGGCACTTATCGTAAGAGTAGGGGTGTTAACCTGGCTAATTTCCCAATCATTCCCTCAAACCATCACGGTCACCTAATAATCCCCAGTTCACGATTGGCTCATTCATCGCCCCTCCTCTCCCCTGTAACTATTCCCCAGGTCATTGCTGTAAATGAGAACGTGTTCTCAGTCAACTTACCTGGTAAAATTTAAAAAAATTAAAACACCATTATGATGAGGATCCCTTTGACAGTACTGATCGTTATCACTACCCAGACTGCACCATGACAGAGCGTAGGTCGTATCCGAACTCCTCCCTTTCTGATCAGTTTACATATTGCCCTGATGTAACATCATAACATCATAAAAACATCAGTAAAAAAAAAATGGTAGACTCAGCAATTTGTTGTGTGTCTTGTCATTGATTTGTTCGCAGCCTTTCCACCTGACAGCCCCCTTTATGGGGCGGCAGCATAGCCTAGTGGTTAGAGTGTAGAGGGGGCAGTGTAGCCTAGTGGTTAGAGTGTAGAGGGGGCAGTGTAGCCTAGTGGTTAGAGTGTAGAGGGGGCAGTGTAGCCTAGTGGTTAGAGTGTAGAGGCGGCAGGGTAGCCTAGTGGTTAGAGCGTTGGACTAGTAACCGGAAGGTTGCAAGTTCAAACCCCCAAGCTGACAAGGTACAAATCTGTCATTCTGCCCCTGAACAGCCAGTTCCCAGGCCGTCATTGAAAATAAGAATTTGTTCTTAACTGACTTGCCTGGTTAAATAAAGGTAAAATAAAATAAAAATAAAAATGTGTGTAATGTGTCCAGGTATCTTCAGGAGGTGGGTTACACCGACACCATCCTGGATGTGAAGGCTCAGAGGGTGCAAACCCTGCTGGCTATGGCTGGAGCCGGAGGGGGTCGACCCGGGGAGAGGACCGGGCCAGAGACCCCTCTGGTCAACGGGACAGACACCGTACCTAAAGGCACCGACACTGGAGGAGGGTGGGTACTGCACGCAACACAGTGATAGAATTTTCTTGAAGGCAACAACACCTCGAAACATTAATGTGAATGTCCTTTCTAGTAATTCTATTTCTATGACCTAGTGAAAGGATGGTGGATCAGCTCTGGCCTGCTCGCGGTTGGCAGGCTAGCTCCGGCCTGCTCGCGGTTGGCAGGCTAGCTCCGGCCTGCTCGCGGTTATCAGGCTAGCTCCGGCCTGCTCGCGGTTATCAGGCTAGCTCCGGCCTGCTCGCGGTTATCAGGCTAGCTCCGGCCTGCTCGCGGTTATCAGGCTAGCTCCGGCCTGCTCGCGGTTATCAGGCTAGCTCCGGCCTGCTCGCGGCTATCAGGCTAGCTCCGGCCTGCTCGCGGTTATCAGGCTAGCTCCGACCTACTCGCGGTTATCGGGCTAGCTCCGGCCTGCTCGCGGTTATCGGGCTAGCTCCGGCCGCCAGCTCGCGGTTATCGGGCTAGCTCCGGCCGCCAGCTCGCGGCTAGCGGGCTAGCTCCGGCTAGCTCCGGCCAGCTCGCGGCTAGCGGGCTAGCTCCGGCCAGCTCGCGGCTAGCGGGCCAGCTCGCGGCTAGCGGGCCAGCTCCCGGCCAGCTCGCGGCTAGCGGGCTAGCTCCGGCCAGCTCGCGGCTAGCGGGCTAGCTCCGGCCTGTTGACATTCAGAAGACAGGAAATAGATGTTGTAAATGAGTCCGTTAACAAATGGCCTGAACAGATTCTTCCATAATGCTGCTAATACTGTCCCAAATATGCTACTGCAGTGTAGTGGAACAGGCATGATGCCCAATCCCACACTCTGTGTGTGTGTGTGTGTGTGTGTGTGTGTGTGTGTGTAGGAAGACTGAGGTGTCTGAGTCCAGTGTTGTGCCGGACACCTTCAGGTTCTACTGTGATGAAGACGATGATGAAGATGGTGCAGGGTTGGATCGGACTGTCATGGAACAGACAGGACCGACGGGGACCGTAAGGCTCACGCACTATACACACACGCTACACACACACACGCTACACACGCTACACACACACACACGCTACACACACACACACGCTACACACACACACGCTACACACACACACGCTACACACACATTTAGCTAAAGCCTTTTTCTCCTGAAGTTGATGATACCAGATCAGTCAATTAAAATAACTGAACTGACAATATCAGAAAGGTTCTGTAACCAACAGTACAACGTCGCTGTGTCCCCTAGATGGTGAGGAAGAAGCCACCATCGTCATCATCACCGACCCTCAATATGGACACTAGTGAGGACCCGGACGCAGAGGACGCACTGAAAGGCTTCGACTTCCTGTCCAGCCCTGACAACATGGACACATCGCCTGAGTCCCGCAGCGCTGGGGACGGGACGGACTGGGGTAGGAGGAGGAGGGGGGACAGGGGGGCGGGACGGACTGGGGTGAGGAGAGAGAGGGGGGGGACTGGGGTGAGAGGAGGAGGAGGGGGGGGACGGACGGACAGGGGTGAGAGGAGGAGGAGGGGTGGGACGGACTGGGATAGGAGGGGGACAGGGTGAGTGAGATGGGGGACATATATATACCTTTCTCTTACCTGATCATTCCCAGACTAGCCTTTTATATATATTTATTTATATATATTTATATATATGTTTATTTATATATAATATTTATATTTATTTAGATATATATATATATATATAATTATTATATATAAATAAATACATAAATATATATAAATATATTATATATAAATAAATATATAAATATATATATATATATATAAAAATACATATATAAATGAATATATATTTATATATATATATATTTATATATATTTTATTTATATTTATATATTTTATTTATATATATTTATTTATATATATATATTTATTTATATATTTATTTATATATATATATTTATATATATATTTATTTATTTATTTATATATTTATTTATTTATATATTTATTTATTTATATATTTATTTATATATATATATTTATTTATTTTTATATTTATTTATATTTATTTATTTATATTTATTTATATTTATTTATATTTATTTATTTATATATATTTATTTATATTTATATTTATTTATATTTATTCATATATATATATTTATTTATATTTATTCATATATATTTATATATATAGTCCGATCCTGAACAGGTCTGGTTTTGTCCTCTGTAGAGAAGGAGGAGCAGTCTGCTATGTCAGGCGTGGGACGTGGACCAGGGTTTGATAACCAAACTCAAGGAGGAGTACAGGAAGGAGCGCAAGGGGAAGAAGGGGGGAAAGAGTAAGTTATCTATCCTCTTCCCTGAACTTCTCCTCTCTGTCCTCCTCCTCTCCTCCCTGTCCTTGTCTCCTCCCTGTCCTCGTCTCCTCCTCTCTGTCCTCCTTGTCTCCACATCCTCCGTCATCTCTTCCCTGAACCTCTCCTCATCTCCCTTTCCTCCTTGTCTCTTCCTCCCTGTCCTCCTCTCCTTGTCTCCTCCTGCCTGTCCTCATCTCACTCTCCTCCTTGTCTCCTCCTCCCTGTCCTCATCTCCCTCTCCTCCTTGTCTCCTCCTCCCTGTCCTCATCTCCCTCTCCTCCTTGTCTCCTCCTCCCTGTCCTCATCTCCCTCTCCTCCTTGTCTCCTCCTCCCTGTCCTCATCTCCCTCTCCTCCTTGTCTCCTCCTCTCCTCCCTGTCCTCATCTCCCTCTCCTCCTTGTCTCCTCCTCCCTGTCCTCATCTCACTCTCCTCCTTGTCTCCTCCTCCCTGTCCTCATCTCCCTCTCCTCCTTGTCTCCTCCTCCCTGTCCTCATCTCACTCTCCTCCTTGTCTCCTCCTCCCTGTCCTCATCTCACTCTCCTCCTTGTCTCCTCCTCCTGTCCTCCCCTGTCCTCTCTCACTCTCCTCCTTGTCTCCTCCTCCCTGTCCTCCTCTCCTCGTCTCACCCTCCTCCTTGTCTCCTCCTCCCTGTCCTCATCTCCTCTCCTCCTTGTCTCCTCAAATAAAGGGGACAGAGAGAGAGAGACACCGGGGACAGAATAAAGAATACACGTCTCATCTTTCTCCTCACTTATTTTAGCTTGTCAGCGTTATAATTCATCCTACCCGCCATTTTCAACTCTTGTCTGTCTCTGAATTGTGTTTTAGTCGTTCCTTTATTTCCTTGTCATTGTTTGTTTCGTTGTTAACCCAATATAGATAATTATTTGTGTTTTTAAAGTACTGTGCATCTTACAGAACCTCTACATGACTTTGTCTGCCAGGGATCAAAACGAACTCAATCATTTTGACTCAACATCATCTTGAAGTAGTGTCCGATACAGCACTTGGAATCCACTTGGCGGCAGGCGGTACATTCTGAGTCCTTGGCTGCAGGCTTATAATTCTGAGTCCTGGCGGCAGGCTGTACATTTGAGTCAACGGCAGGCTGTACATTCTGAGTCTCTGACAGGTGTACATTCTAGTCCATGGCGGCAGGCTGTACATTTTCCTGGCGGCAGGCTGTACATTCTGAGTCCTTGGCGGCAGGCTGTACATTCTGAGTTGGCGGCAGGCTGTACATTCTGAGTATAGATAAGGCTGTACATTCTGAGTCCTTGCGGCAGGCTGTACATTCTGAGTCCTTGGCGGCAGGCTGTACATTCTGAGAACAGGCTGTACATTCTGAGTCCTTGGCTGTACATTCTGAGTCTTGGCGGCAGGCTGTACATTCTGAGTCCTTGGCGGCAGGCTGTACATTCTGAGTCCTTGGCGGCAGGCTGTACATTCTGAGTCCTTGGCGACAGGCTGTACATTCTGAGTCCTTGGCGACAGGCTGTACATTCTGAGTCCTTGGCGACAGGCTGTACATTCTGAGTACTTGGCGACAGGCTGTACATTCTGAGTCCTTGGCGGACAGGCTGTACATTCTGAGTCCTTGGCGACAGGCTGTACATTCTGAGTCCTTGGCGACAGGCTGTACATTCTGAGTCCTGGCGACAGGCTGTACATTCTGAGTGGCGACAGGCTGTACATTCTGAGTCCCCGGCGACAGGCTGTACATTCTGAGTCCCCGGACAGGCTGTACATTCTGAGTCCCCGGCGACAGGCTGTACATTCTGAGTCCTTGGCGACAGGCTGTACATTCTGAGTCCCCGGCGACAGGCTGTACATTCTGAGTCCCTGGCGACAGGCTGTACATTCTGAGTCCCCGGCGACAGGCTGTACATTCTGAGTCCCCTGGCGACAGGCTGTACATTCTGAGTCCCCGGCGACAGGCTGTACATTCTGAGTCCCTGGCGACAGGCTGTACATTCTGAGTCCCTGGCGACAGGCTGTACATTCTGAGTCCCCGGCGACAGGCTGTACATTCTGAGTCCCTGGCGACAGGCTGTACATTCTGAGTCCCCGGCGACAGGCTGTACATTCTGAGTCCCTGGCGGCAGGCTGTACATTCTGAGTCCCCGGCGACAGGCTGTACATTCTGAGTCCCCCGGCGGCAGTCCCTGGCGGCCTACTCCTCCTGCTGTCGCGGCCTGCTCCTCCTCCTGCTGTCGCGGCCTGCTCCTCCTCCTGCTGTCGCGGCCTGCTCCTCCTCCTGCTGTCGCGCCTGCTCCTCCTCCTGCTGTCGCGGCCTGCTCCTCCTCCTGCTGTCGCGGCCTGCTCCTCCTCCTGCTGTCGCAGCCTGCTCCTCCTCCTGCTGTCTGTCCTCTCATTGTTGCATTTTTGTTGTCTTCATCCTTGTAGGTCTGTGTGGGGGTGTTTGTCAGGATGCCCCCAACAACCCCTCGACATCATGGACATATTTTCCTCCCCTTTCAGTTTGAACAAATATAGGCACTCAACTGCTGTCAGGCTCTGTTTTCCTCTATACTGTAGTAATGTCCTCTGCTCTCTCTTCTCCCTATCAGTATACACTACTGGTCTCTCTCTGTTAAAACATTTTCCTCCTACCTGTTTTCTCTCCCAAGGACCTAACCGGTCTAAGCTCCAGGACATGCTGGCCAACCTGAGGGACCAAGAGGACATGAGTCCCAGAGAACCCTCCTCTTCCACCCAGGCCCGCTCCAACGCACCCAGGCTCAACGAGCAGCACCAGGACAACCGCTCGGACGAAGGTATACACCTGTTTGTGTCGCTGTCCCCGGTGTCTCTGTCCCCGGTGTCTGTCCCCTCTCTGTCCCCGGTGTCTCTGTGTCTCTCTCTGTCCCCGGTGTCTCTGTCTGTCCCCGGTGTCTCTGTCTGTCCCCGGTGTCTCTGTCTGTCCCCGGTGTCTCTGTCTGTCCCCGGTGTCTCTGTCTGTCCCCGGTGTCTCTCTGTCCCCGGTGTCTCTGTCTGTCCCCGGTGTCTCTCTGTCCCCGGTGTGTGTCTCTCTGTCCCCGGTGTGTCTCTCTGTCCCCGGTGTGTGTCTCTCTGTCCCCGGTGTGTCTCTGTCCCCCGGTGTCTCTCTGTCCCCGGTGTCTCTGTCCCCGGTGTAATCACTCGGGTTTCAAAATTAAGAAAAGGTTCCGAAAGTTTCCTGGTTTTTCTGAAACTTCTCAGTTGTGGGATTTCCTTCCTGCTTATTCCCCTCTGATTCAGGGAATCCTCTAGCTGTGATTTCTGTGGGGGGAAACCCTCTAGCTGGGATTTCTGATGGGGAAACAGAGAATCCTCTAGCTGGGATTTCTGGGGGAAACAGGGAATCCTCTAGCTGGGATTTCTGTGGGGGAAACAGGGAATCCTCTAGCTGGGATTTCTGAGGGGGGAAACAGGGAATCCTCTAGCTGGGATTTCTGATGGGGAAACAGGGAATCCTCTAGCTGGGATTTCTGGGGGAAACAGGAATCCTCTAGCTGGGATTTCTGAGGGGGGAAACAGGGAATCCTCTAGCTGGGATTTCGGAGGGGGAAACAGGGAATCCTCTAGCTGGGATTTCTGAGGGGGGAAAACAGGGAATCCTCTAGCTGGGATTTCTGATGGGGAAACAGGGTCCTCTAGCTGGGATTTCTGGGGGAAACAGGGAATCCTCTAGCTGGGATTTCTGAGGGGGAAACAGGGAATCCTCTAGCTGGGATTTCGGAGGGGGAAACAGGGAATCCTCTAGCTGGGATTTCTGTGGGGGAAACAGGGAATCCTCTAGCTGGGATTTCTGTGGGGGAAACAGGGAATCCTCTAGCTGGGATTTCTGTGGGGAAACAGGGAATCCTCTAGCTGGGATTTCTGAGGGGGGAAACAGGGAATCCTCTAGCTGGGATTTCTGGGGGAAACAGGGAATCCTCTAGCTGGGATTTCTGTGGGGGGAAACAGGGAATCCTCTAGCTGGGATTTCTGAGGGGGAAACAGGGAATCCTCTAGCTGGGATTTCTCTGGGATTTCTGATGGGGGAATCCTCTAGCTGGGATTTCTGGGGAAACAGGGAATCCTCTAGCTGGGATCTCTGATGGGGAAACAGGGAATCCTCTAGCTGGGATTTCTGTGGGGGAAACAGGGAATCCTCTAGCTGGGATTTCTGATGGGGAAACAGGGAATCCTCTAGCTGGGATTTCTGGGGGGAAACAGGGAATCCTCTAGCTGGGATTTCTGGGGGAAACAGGAATCCTCTAGCTGGGATTTCTGGGGGGAAACAGGGAATCCTCTAGCTGGGATTTCTGAGGGGGGAAACAGGGAATCCTCTAGCTGGGATTTCTGGGAAACAGGGAATCCCTAGCTGGGATTTCTGGGGGAAACAGGGAATCCTCTAGCTGGGATTTCTCGGGGGAAACAGGGAATCCTCTAGCTGGGATTTCTGTGGGGGAAACAGGAATCCTCTAGCTGGGATTTCTGTGGGGGGAAACAGGGAATCCTCTAGCTGGGATTTCTGTGGGGGAAACAGGGAATCCTCTAGCTGGGATTTCTGTGGGGGGAAACAGGGAATCCTCTAGCTGGGATTTCTGTGGGGGAAACAGGGAATCCTCTAGCTGGGATTTCTGTGGGGGAAACAGGGAATCCTCTAGCTGGGATTTCTGATCCTCTAGCTGGGGGGGAAACAGGGAATCCTCTAGCTGGGATTTCTGAGGGGGAAACAGGGAATCCTCTAGCTGGGATTTCTGAGGGGGGGAAACAGGGAATCCTCTAGCTGGGATTTCTGAGGGGGGGAAACAGGGAATCCTCTAGCTGGGATTTCTGAGGGGGGAAACAGGGAATCCTCTAGCTGGGATTTCTGTGGGGGCGAAACAGGGAATCCTCTAGCTGGGATTTCTGAGGGGGGGAAACCCTCTAGCTGGGATTTCTGATGGGGAAACAGGGAATCCTCTAGCTGGGATTTCTGGGGGAAACAGGGAATCCTCTAGCTGGGATTTCTGGGGGGGGAAACAGGAATCCTCTAGCTGGGATTTCTGAGGGGGGAAACAGGGAATCCTCTAGCTGGGATTTCTGAGGGGGGAAACAGGGAATCCTCTAGCTGGGATTTCTGATGGGGAAACAGGGAATCCTCTAGCTGGGTGGGGGAAACAGGGAATCCTCTAGCTGGGATTTCTGAGGGGGAAACAGGGAATCCTCTAGCTGGGATTTCTGGAGGGGGAAACAGGGAATCCTCTAGCTGGGATTTCTGGGGGAAACAGGTAGGGGGGAAACAGGGAATCCTCTAGCTGGGATTTCTGTGGGGGGAAACAGGGAATCCTCTAGCTGGGATTTCTGTGGGGGAAACAGGGAATCCTCTAGCTGGGATTTCTGTGGGGAAACAGGAATCCTCTAGCTGGGATTTCTGGGGGAAACAGGGAATCCTCTAGCTGGGATTTCTGAGGGGGAAACAGGGAATCCTCTAGCTGGGATTTCTGTGGGGGAAACAGGGAATCCTCTAGCTGGGATTTCTGTGGGGAAACAGGGAATCCTCTAGCTGGGATTTCTGTGGGGGAAACAGGGAATCCTCTAGCTGGGATTTCTGTGGGGGAAACAGGGAATCCTCTAGCTGGGATTTCTGTGGGGGAAACAGGGAATCCTCTAGCTGGGATTTCTGTGGGGGGGGGAAACAGGGAATCCTCTAGCTGGGATTTCTGGGGAAACAGGGAAAGCTGGGATTTCTGGGGGAAACAGGGAATCCTCTAGCTGGGATTTCTGTGGGGGAAACAGGGAATCCTCTAGCTGGGATTTCTGAGGGGGAGGGAACTAGCTGGGATTTCTGGGGGGAATCCTCTAGCTGGGATTTCTGTGGGGGAAACAGGGAATCCTCTAGCTGGGATTTCTGTGGGGGAAACAGGGAATCCTCTAGCTGGGATTTCTGTGGGGGAAACAGGGAATCCTCTAGCTGGGATTTCTGGGGGAAACAGGGAATCCTCTAGCTGGGATTTCTGAGGGGGAAACAGGGAATCCTCTAGCTGGGATTTCTGAGGGGGAAACAGGGAATCCTCTAGCTGGGATTTCTTTCTAGCTGGGGGGAAACAGGGAATCCTCTAGCTGGGATTTCTGATGGGGGGAAACAGGGAATCCTCTAGCTGGGATTTCTGAGGGGGAAACAGGGAATCCTCTAGCTGGGATTTCTGAGGGGGGAAACAGGGAATCCTCTAGCTGGGATTTCTGAGGGGGGAAACAGGGAATCCTCTAGCTGGGATTTCTGGGGGAAACAGGGAATCCTCTAGCTGGGGGGGGGAAACAGGGAATCCTCTAGCTGGGATTTCTGTGGGGGGGAAACAGGGAATCTAGCTGGGATTTCTAGCTGGGATTTCTGTGGGGAAACAGGGAATCCTCTAGCTGGGATTTCTGTGGGGGGAAACAGGGAATCCTCTAGCTGGGATTTCTGAGGGGAAACAGGGAATCCTCTAGCTGGGATTTCTGTGGGGGAAACAGGGAATCCTCTAGCTGGGATTTCTGTGGGGGAAACAGGGAATCCTCTAGCTGGGATTTCTGTGGAAACAGGATTTAGCTGGGATTTCTGTGGGGGAAACAGGGAATCCTCTAGCTGGGATTTCTGTGGGGGGAAACAGGGAATTTAGCTGATTTCTGTGGGGGAAACAGGGAATCCTCTAGCTGGGATTTCTGAGGGGGAAACAGGGAATCCTCTAGCTGGGATTTCTGATGGGGAAACAGGGAAAGCTGGGATTTCTGTGGGGGAAACAGGAATCCTCTAGCTGGGATTTCTGTGGGGGGGGAATCCTCTAGCTGGGGGAAACAGGGAATCCTCTAGCTGGGATTTCTGATGGGGAAACAGGGAATCCTCTAGCTGGGATTTCTGAGGGGGGAAACAGGGAATCCTCTAGCTGGGATTTCTGGGGGAAACAGGGAATCCTCTAGCTGGGATTTCTGTGGGGGAAACAGGGAATCCTCTAGCTGGGATTTCTGTGGGGGGAAACAGGGAATCCTCTAGCTGGGATTTCTGTGGGGGAAACAGGGAATCCTCTAGCTGGGATTTCTGTGGGGGAAACAGGGAATCCTCTCTGATGGGAAATTTCTGAGGGGAACAGGGAATCCTCTAGCTGGGATTTCTGGGGGAAACAGGGAATCCTCTAGCTGGGAATTTCTGAGGGGGAAACAGGGAATCCTCTAGCTGGGATTTCTGTGGGGGAAACAGGGAATCCTCTAGCTGGGATTTCTGTGGGGGAAACAGGGAATCCTCTAGCTGGGATTTCTGAGGGGGGAAACAGGGAATCCTCTAGCTGGGATTTCTGAGGGGGAAACAGGAATCCTCTAGCTGGGATTTCTGAAACAGGGAAAGCATTTCTGAGGGGGGGAATCCTCTAGCTGGGAATTTCTGATTTCTGGGGGAAACAGGGAATCCTCTAGCTGGGATTTCTGTGGGGGAAACAGGGAATCCTCTAGCTGGGATTTCTGTGGGGGAAACAGGGAATCCTCTAGCTGGGATTTCTGAGGGGGAAACAGGAATCCTCTAGCTGGGATTTCTGTGGGGAAACAGGAATCCTCTAGCTGGGATTTCTGTGGGGGAAACAGGGAATCCTCTAGCTGGGATTTCTGAGGGGGAAACAGGGAATCCCTCTAGCTGGGATTTCTGAGGGGGAAACAGGGAATCCTCTAGCTGGGATTTCTGGGGAAACAGGGAATCCTCTAGCTGGGATTTCTGGGGGGAAACAGGAATCCTCTAGCTGGGATTTCTGAGGGGGGAAACAGGAATCCTCTAGCTGGGGGGGGGAAACAGGGAATCCTCTAGCTGGGATTTCTGTGGGGGAAACAGGGAATCCTCTAGCTGGGAATTTCTGTGGGGGGAAACAGGGAAAGCTGGGATTTCTGTGGGGGAAACAGGGAATCCTCTAGCTGGGATTTCTGTGGGGGAAACAGGGAATCCTCTAGCTGGGATTTCTGTGGGGGAAACAGGGAATCCTCTAGCTGGGATTTCTGTGAGGGGGAAACAGGGAATCCTCTAGCTGGGATTTCTGTGGGGGAAACAGGGAATCCTCTAGCTGGGATTTCTGAGGGGGAAACAGGGAATCCTCTAGCTGGGATTTCTGTGGGGGAAACAGGGAATCCTCTAGCTGGGATTTCTGTGGGGAAACAGGGAATCCCTCTAGCTGGGATTTCTGTGGGGGAAACAGGGAATCCTCTAGCTGGGATTTCTGTGGGGGGAAACAGGAATCCTCTAGCTGGGATTTCTGTGGGGGAAACAGGGAATCCTCTAGCTGGGATTTCTGTGGGGGAAACAGGGAATCCTCTAGCTGGGATTTCTGTGGGGGAAACAGGGAATCCTCTAGCTGGGATTTCTGTGGGGGAAACAGGGAATCCTCTAGCTGGGATTTCTGTGTGGGGGAAACAGGGAATCTAGCTGGGATTTCTGGGGGGAAACAGGGCTGGGATTTCTGTGGGGGAAACAGGGAATCCTCTAGCTGGGATTTATGTGGGGGAAACAGGGAATCCTCTAGCTGGGATTTTTGGGGGAAACAGGGAATCCTCTAGCTGGGATTTATGTGGGGGAAACAATCCTCTAGCTGGGATTTATGTGGGGGAAACAGGGAATCCTCTAGCTGGGATTTATGTGGGGGGGAAACAGGGAATCCTCTAGCTGGGATTTCTGTTGGGGAAACAGGGAATCCTCTAGCTGGGATTTCTGTGGGGGAAACAGGGAATCCTCTAGCTGGGAGTTCTGTGGGGGAAACAGGGAATCCTCTAGCTGAGAGAGAACCCCCCCCCCAGGAAACTGTTTTTGGGATTGTTTTCAGAAGTTGTCATTTGCCCTGTTCTGTCCGTAATATTGTCAGTGTGTCATGTCTTCCTTCCAGGTAGTAACTGTGTGTTTCTCTTCCAGTGGAGGTGCTGACCTTCCCTCCTTCCTCAGGAACGTCCTTCATAATGCGTCCTGATGAGAACATGGAGGCTGAACTGGGACTTGGGGAGCTGGCCGGTCTTACCGTCGCCAACGAGGCTGATAGCTTGGCGTACGACGTAAGTAGCACCCCTTTGTACTAAAATACGATCACAACTTTCATTCCTGTTCCCTAGAACTCTTTCAGGATATAACTGCCACCAATGGTTTACCGTCCTGTCGCACTCACATCTGAAGGTAAATGACTCGATTACTATGGTGGGAGATTATAGTATGAGTTTTTCAGTACTTCAATGGACCATGAAGGACATCACATTACAAACTATCCCGCCTCATGCACTTAAAGATAATAATAATAATAATAATAATAATAATAATAATAATAATATATGCCATTTAGCTGACGCTTTTATCCAAAGCGACTTACAGTCATGTGTGCATACATTCTACGTATGGGTGGTCCCGGGAATCGAACCCACTACCCTGGCGCTACAAGCGCCATGCTCTACCAACTGAGCCACAGAAGGACCACCAAGATGTGATTAGTTTTATTCATGTATTGGAACTAGTAGATATATGGAGGCTTAAATATCAAGCTAGTTGTCTTGACTACTTTCTCATTTCTCGCTGGCGGCTCCAAATGTTTGATTGGGGACTAAAAGCGGCTCGTCCCGTAAAATAATTGGAATAGACATTCCTCGTACAGATTGTCCCACGAGGACATTGGGGACTTGTTTAGAACCAGGACAGAACCATTTAGAACGGACTTTTTCCAGATATAACATTGGTACAGCAGATCTCCTTATTGCATGGGACACTTTTAAAACGTGCCTTCAGAGGCCCTGCAATTCAGTACTCATCTATAAAACAACTATTATTTAGGTCAGAAGAGCTCATATTAACAGAGGAAAATGGAGAGACTGACAGAACAGTCAGATGGCAATAAACACTGTATCGTAAAGACACAGAATAAGACTGACAATAAACACTGTATCGTAAAGACACAGAATAAGACTGACAATAAACACTGTATCGTAAAGACACAGAATAAGACTGACAATAAACACTGTATCGTAAAGACACAGAATAAGACTGACAATAAACACTGTATCGTAAAGACACAGAATAGTAAAGACACAGAATAAGACTGACAATAAAACACAGAATAAGACTATAAACACTGTATAAAGACACAGAATAAGACTGACAATAAACACTGTATCGTAAAGACACAGAATAAGACTGACAATAAACACTGTATCGTAAAGACACAGAATAAGACTGACAATAAACACTGTATCGTAAAGACACAGAATAAGACTGACAATAAACACTGTATCGTAAAGACACAGAATAAGACTGACAATAAACACTGTATCGTAAAGACACAGAATAAGACTGACAATAAACACTGTATCGTAAAGACACAGAATAAGACTGACAAACACTGTATCGTAAAGACACAGAATAAGACTGACAATAAACACTGTATCGTAAAGACACAGAATAAGACTGACAATAAACACTGTATAGTGAAGACACAGAATAAGACTGACAATAAACACTATCGTAAAGACACAGAATAAGACTGACAATAAACACTGTATCGTAGAGACACAGAATAAGACTGACAATAAACACTGTATCGTAAAGACACAGAATAAGACTGACAATAAACACTGTATCGTAAAGACACAGAATAAGACTGACAGAACAGTCAGGTGGCAATAAACACTGTATCGTAAAGACACAGAATAAGACTGACAATAAACACTGTATCGTAAAGACACAGAATAAGACTGACAATAAACACTGTATCGTAAAGACACAGAATAAGACTGACAATAAACACTGTATCGTAAAGACACAGAATAAGACTGACAGAACAGTCAGAAATAAACACTGTATCGTAAAAACACAGAATAAGACTGACAGAACAGTTAGATGGCAATAAGAGCGTCTGCTAAATGACTTAAATGTAAATGTAATAAACACTGTATCGTAAAGGCACAGAATAAGTTAGAGGAAAAACAACAAGAAATGGAGGAACTTATTCAAGACTGATCCAATAAAGCGAACGGGGTGGAATATGGGGAGAAATGCACCAATCAGTTTTATAATCTTCAAGCATAGAAATGCTACCAAAAATAATTTACTGAAACTCGTTTACACATTTATTTTATATATATTTTTTTATCTTTATTTAACTAGGCAAGTCAGTTAAGAATATATTGTTATTTTCAATGACGGACTAGGAACAGTGGGTTAACTGCCTGTTCAGGGGCAGAACGACAGATTTGAACCATGTCAGCTCGGGGGATACGATCTTGCAACCTAAAGTATTCAGACCCCTTCATTTTGTTACGTTACAGCCTAAAATGGATTCAGTACATTTTCCTCATCAATCTACACACAATACCTGATAATGACACAGTGAAAACAGGTTTTTAGAAATGTAACTGTATTATAAAATTAAAACGGATACCTTTATTTACTTAAGTATTCAGACCCTTTGCTATGAGACTCGACATTGAGCTCCGGTGCATCCTGTTTCCATTGATCATCCTTGAGATGTTTCTACATCTTGATTGGAGTCCACCTGTGGTACATTCAATTGATTGGACAAGATTTGGAAAGGCACACACCTGTCTATGTAAATGTCTCACAGTTGACAGTGCAGGTCAGAGCAAAAACCAAGCCATGAGGTCGAAGGAATTGTCCGTAGAGCCCCGAGACAGGATTGTGTCGAGGCACAGATCTGGGTGAAAGGAACAAAACATTACTGCAGCATTAAAGGTCCCCAAGAACACAGTGACCTCCATCATTCTGCAGCATTAAAGGTCCCCAAGAACACAGTGTCCTCCATCATTCTGCAGCATTAAAGGTCCCCAAGAACACAGTGGCCTCCATCATTCTGCAGCATTAAAGGTCCCCAAGAACACAGTGGCCTCCATCATTCTGCAGCATTAAAGGTCCCCAAGAACACAGTGGCCTCCATCATTCTGCAGCATTGAAGGTCCCCAAGAACACAGTGTCCTCCATCATTCTGCAGCATTAAAGGTCCCCAAGAACACAGTGGCCTCCATCATTCTGCAGCATTAAAGGTCCCCAAGAACACAGTGGCCTCCATCATTCTGCAGCATTAAAGGTCCCCAAGAACACAGTGGCCTCCATCATTCTGCAGCATTGAAGGTCCCCAAGAACACAGTGGCCTCCATCATTCTGCAGCATTAAAGGTCCCCAAGAACACAGTGGCCTCCATCATTCTGCAGCATTGAAGGTCCCCAAGAACACAGTGGCCTCCATCATTCTTAAATGGAAGAAGTTTGGAACCACCAAGACTCTTCCTAGAGCCGGCCGCCCTGTCAACTGAGCAATCGGGGAGAAAGGCCTCGGAGGTAACCAAGAACCTTACCTGACAGAGCTCCAGAGTTCCTCTGTTGAGATGTTTGTTCTTCTGGAAGGTTCTCCCATCTCTCACACAGTCAAGACAACACAGGAGTGGCTTCGGGACAAATCTCTGAATGTCCTTGAGAGGCTCAGCCAGAGCCCAGACTTGAACCTGAACTCTGATCTCTGGAGAGACCTGAAAATAGCAATGCTCCCCATCTAACCTGACAGAACTTGAGAGGATCTGCAGAGAAGAATGGGGAGAAACTCTCCAAAATACAGGTGTGCCAAGCTCGCTGCCAAAGGTGCTCCAACAAAGTACTGAGCAAAATAATTACGTAAATGTTATATTAAATGTAATGTTTTTTTAATACATTTGCTAAAATTTCTTAAGCTGTTTTTGCTTTGTCATTTTGGGGTATCGTGTTTAGCTTGATCAGGATTTTAAAACGATATTTAGTTAATGTATTGTCCTTTGAAAGGCTGGTAACATCAACTCCATCATCACCAGACACCTTAGACCATTCGAGTTTGCATACTGCCCTTACCCACCTAAATAAGAATGCTGTTCATTGACTACAGCTCAGCGTTCAACACCATAGTGCCCTCAAAGCTCATCACTATGCTCAGGATCCTGGGACTAAACACCTCCCTCTGCACCTGGATCCTGGACTTCCTGACGGGCCGCCCCCAGGTGGTGAGGGCAGGCAACAACACATCCTCGCCACACTGACCCTCAACATGGGTGTGTGCGAATTCCCACCCCGTTCACCCACGACTGCGTGGCCACTCACGACTCCAACACCCTCATCAAGTTTGCGGACGAAACGGCGGTGGTAGGACGGCCTACAGGGAGGAGGTCAGTGACCTGGCAGTGTGACACCAGAACAACAACCTCTCCTTCAACGTCAGTCAGACCAAGGAGCTGATCGTGGCCGACAGGAAACGGAAGGGCGAGCCACGCCCCCATAGTAGCGGAGTGGGTCGAGAGCTTCCTCGGGTGTCCACATCATTCAGGACTTAAAATGGTCCACTCGGTCGTGAAGAAGGCGCAACTTCACCTCTTCCCCCTCCAGGAGGTTGAAAAAAAATCCTCAGTTCCAAAGCATCTTGATTGGCTGCATCACCGCTTGGTACAGCAGCTGCACTGCCCTCGATTGGGTGGTGGGTGCGGCCTCAGTACGTCACTGGGGACGAGCCTCCTGCCGTCCAGGCCCTGTATAACAGGCGGTGTGAAAGGAAGGCCCGGACTCCAGCCATCTCTGCTTCCGCTGAATATGTAAATTACTGATGTCTGAGTATTGACATTACTGATGTCTGAGTATTGACATTACTGATGGACATTACTGATGTCTGAGTATTGACATTACTGATGGACATTACTGATGTCTGAGTATTGACATTACTGATGTCTGAGTATTGACATTACTGATGTCTGAGTATTGACATTACTGATGTCTGAGTATTGACATTACTGATGTCTGAGTATTGACATTACTGATGTCTGAGTATTGACATTACTGATGTCTGAGTATTGACATTACTGATGTCTGAGTATTGACATTACTGATGTCTGAGTATTGACATTACTGATGTCTGAGTATTGACATTACTGATGTCTGAGTATTGACATTACTGATGTCTGAGTATTGACATTACTGATGTCTGAGTATTGACATTACTGATGTCTGAGTATTGACATTACTGATGTCTGAGTATTGACATTACTGATGGACATTACTGATGTCCTGAGTATTGACATTACTGATGGACATTACTGATGTCTGAGTATTGACATTACTGATGGACATTACTGATGTCCTGAGTATTGACATTACTGATGGACATTACTGATGTCCTGAGTATTGACATTACTGATGGACATTACTGATGTCCTGTATTGACATTACTGATTGACATTACTGATGTCTGAGTATTGACATTACTGATGTCCTGAGTATTGACATTACTGATGTCTGAGTATTGACATTACTGATGTCTATTGACATTACTGATGTCTGAGTATTGACATTACTGATGGACATTACTGATGTCTGAGTATTGACATTACTGATGTCTGAGTATTGACATTACTGATGGACATTACTGATGTCTGAGTATTGACATTACTGATGGACATTACTGATGTCTGAGTATTGACATTACTGATGGACATTACTGATGTCTGAGTATTGACATTACTGATGTCTGAGTATTGACATTACTGATGGACATTACTGATGTCCTGAGTATTGACATTACTGATGGACATTACTGATGTCTGAGTATTGACATTACTGATGTCTGAGTATTGACATTACTGATGGACATTACTGATGTCTGAGTATTGACATTACTGATGGACATTACTGATGTCTGAGTATTGACATTACTGATGTCTGAGTATTGACATTACTGATGTCTGACATTGACATTACTGATGTCTGAGTATTGACATTACTGATGTACTGATGTCTGAGTATTGACATTACTGATGTCTGAGTATTGACTGATGTATTGACATTACTGATGTCATTACTGAGTATTGACATTACTGATGTCTGAGTATTGACATTACTGATGTATTGACATTACTGATGTCAGTATTGACATTCCTGAGTATTGACATTACAGTCTGAGTATTGCATTACTGACGTCTGAGTATTGACATTACACTGAGTATTGACATTACAACGCCCTGAGTATTGACAAATGTATTGACATTACTGTTCCTGAGTATTGACATTACTTCCGCCCTGAGTATTGACATTACTGGCCCTGAGTATTGACATTACTGGCGCCCTGAGTATTGACATTACTGGCGTCTGAGTATTGACATCCCTGAGTATTGACATTCCCTGAGTATTGACATTACTGGCGTCCTGAGTATTGACATTACTGGCGCCCTGAGTATTGACATTACTGACGCCCTGAGTATTGACATTACTGGCGCCCTGAGTATTGACATTACTGGACATTACTGGCGTCCTGAGTATTGACATTACTGGCGCCCTGAGTATTGACATTACTGGCCCTGGTATTGACATTACTGGCGTCCTGAGTATTGACATTACTGGCCTGGTATTGACATTACTCCGTATTGACATTACTGACGTCCGTATTGACATTACTGGCCCTGAGTATTGACATTACTGGCGGTTCTGAGTATTGACATTACCGCCTCGGAGTATTGACATTACTGACGCTGAGTATTGACATTACTGGCGTCTGGTATTGACATTACTGACGTCTGAGTATTGACATTACTGACGCCCCGAGTATTGACATTACTGACGCCTGAGTATTGACATTACTGACCTGAGTATTGACATTACTGGCGTCCTGAGTATTGACATTACTGGCGTCCTGAGTATTGACATTACTGGCGTCCTGAATTGACATTACTGGCGACGCCTGAGTATTGACATTACTGGCGTCCTGAGTATTGACATTTCACTAAAGTAGATTGACATTACTGGCGCCCTGAGTATTGACATACTCGTCCTGAGTATTGACATTACGCCCTGGTATTGTATTGAGTCCAATACTGACGCCTGAGTATTGACATTACTGACGCCTGAGTATTGACATTACTGACGCCTGAGTATTGACATTACTTCTGAGTATTGACATTACTACTTCCTGAGTATTGACATTAATAAGTATTGACATTAATCTGAGTATTGAATACTGACGCCCTGAGTATTGACATTACTTGCTCTGAAAATTACTGACGTCTGAGTATTGACATTACTGACGCCTGAGTATTGACATTACTGGCGTCCAGTATTGACATTCTGGTATTGACATTACTGGCGTCAAAGTATTGACATTACTGGCGTCACATTACTGACGCCTTTTGACATTACTCGCCTGAGTATTGACATTACTCTCCAGTATTGACATTACTGACGTCCTGAGTATTGACATTACTGATGTCCTGTGTATGGACATTACTGATGTCCTGAGTATTGACATTACTGATGTCCTGAGTATTGACATTACTGATGTCTGAGTATTGACATTACTGATGTCTGTCCACTCAATACCTTCCTCAACCACAGCAGCACTTGGGAATACTGCACACTAAATGCAAGAGATGAAAATGATTGCTGTTGACTTCCACACTTTATCTACCCATAATCCACGGCGTTTCCCCCTCCCTCCTCAGATGTCCAACAACAAGGATGCCCTGAGGAGGACGTGGAACCCCAAGTTGACCCTGCGGAGCCACTTTGACGGGGTCCGAGGTCTGGCGTTCCACCCCGTAGAACCGGTTCTAGTGACCGCCTCGGAGGACCACACGCTGAAGATGTGGAACCTGCAGAAGACTGCCCCCGCCAAGAAGTAAGACTGACCTATAACTCGGTGTCTACTTCACTAAAGTAGAGACTTGGACTAGAGACATTCCTTTCACCAGGTTTGGAGTCCAATAGGGGAGAATTGGAATTTCAATTTACTTCCTGAATGTAATAAATCAAATCAAAATGGACTCTATGTCTTGCTCAAAAATGTATTTGACCTTTTCTGGGCTCCCTGTCTGTCTCAAAGTTCTGGTCTCCCCTGTGTCTCGGTCTTCATCTCTCTCAGGTCAAGGTCTTCATCTCCATGGAATGCCTCTGTAGATGTGCAAAGAACCCATGTCATCTCCTCTGAACCCTCCAGGGCCCACCAGGGTGCAGTGCTGTGTGTTGTGATGAGCAGTACAGGAGAGCAGTGTTTCAGTGGAGGGCTGGACGGCACCATTCAGAGCTGGAACACACCGAACCCTAACCTAGACCCATACGATTCTTACGGTAAGAACAGAGGGCTGGCTGCCTGTATCTCTCTCTCTCTCTCTCTCTCTCTCTCTCTCTCTGGCTCCCCTGTGTCTCTCTCTCTGGGCTCCCCTGTCTCTCTCTCTGGCTCCCCTGTGTCTCTCTCTCTGGCTCCCCTGTGTCTCTCTCTCTGGCTCCCCTGTGTCTCTCTCTCTGGGCTCCCCTGTGTCTCTCTCTCTGGGCTCCCCTGTGTCTCTCTCTCTGGGCTCTCTCTCTGGGCTCCCCTGTCTCTCTCGGGTTGCTCTCTGGCGGTTTCTCTCTTCTTCCCTTTTGTAAAAATCTATGTAGTGGATTCAGTCCTAGACCCATAGCTTCCTGTAGTCAAGTTTCCATTGGTCCCCTGAATAGTATATACGTTGAGCCTGAAACAGGATACTTGTTATTTGGCCATTGGCCCAATTTTACTGCAAGGTATTCTAATTGGTCAGCCACAGGCTAGGGTTGGGGGTTATAAATGACATCATGTCCCTTTGTTCTGTGGAGAAACACTGAGGACAGGGAAGAATAATCATCTACTTCTCAGCATAGCATCTTTGATTCGTTCTCTTTGAATAAACCTATTTTTCTCCACCTGATTTTCTTTTGGGAGTCTGTGTTATTGATGAGTAACATCAACTGCTAACACTTTGTCTCTCTCTCAACATGTGTAATAGAGCCATCTGTCCTGCGTGGGGCGCTGTGTGGTCATACTGACTCGGTGTGGGGTCTGGTGTACAGTGGTGTTCATCGGAGACTCCTGTCTTGCTCTGGAGACGGCACCGTCAAACTGTGGGACGCCTCCGATACCAAGCCTGCCCTGGTCACCTTCCAAAATAAAGGTACACACAGACAGGCTCTGGGACACCTCCAACACCAACCCAGCACTGGCACACTGTCATTTTTTCCCCTTCCCCCTGTTCATTTTCTGTATTTTGGAATTCATATTAAATCTCTTGGAACTACCCATCCCGGATCCGGGAGAATTGTCATCAACAGAGGTTTCTAAATAAGAGTCCCTTCCTGATTGGATTGTTCTCAGGCTTCTAAATAAGAGTCCCTTCCTGATTGGATTGTTCTCAGGCTTCTAAATAAGAGTCCCTTCCTGATTGGATTGTTCTCAGGCTTCTAAATAAGAGTCCCTTCCTGATTGGATTGTTCTCAGGCTTCTAAATAAGAGTCCCTTCCTGATTGGATTGTTCTCAGGCTTCTAAATAAGAGTCCCTTCCTGATTGGATTGTTCTCAGGCTTCTAAATAAGAGTCCCTTCCTGATTGGATTGTTCTCAGGCTTCTAAATAAGAGTCCCTTCCTGATTGGATTGTTCTCAGGCTTCTAAATAAGAGTCCCTTCCTGATTGGATTGTTCTCAGGCTTCTAAATAAGAGTCCCTTCCTGATTGGATTGTTCTCAGGCTTCTAAATAAGAGTCCCTTCCTGATTGGATTGTTCTCAGGCTTCTAAATAAGAGTCCCTTCCTGATTGGATTTTTCTCAGGCTTCTAAATAAGAGTCCCTTCCTGATTGGATTTTTCTCAGGCTTTCGCCTGCAATATCAGTTCTGTTATACTCACAGACAATATTTTTACAGTTTTGGAAACTTTAGAGTGTTTTCTATCCTAAGCTGTCAATTATATGCATGTTCTAGCATGTGGTCCTGAGAAATAGCCCGTTTTACTTTGGGAATGTTATTTTTTCCAAAAGTGAAGATAGTGCCCCTTAGTTTCAAGAGGTTAACATGGCCTTTGCACTTCATGAATTGTGTTTGTGTGTTCATGATATAAAACTTCTGTGGTGAAATCGACTGATATGGTTGAGTGACTTTTTTTAAACGGAATAGTAAGTTAATGTGTTGACCGGAACTACTGGTGTTTTAACCCAGAGAATGGCGTGCGTTTGTCTTGCTTCCTGCTTCAGAATTTGGCGTGCCGTCCTCAGTGGACCTGCTCTGCAGTGACCCCGCCCACATGGTGACATCGTTCACCAGCGGTCGGATTGGCCTGTTCAACATGGAGACACAGCAACTAGTGCTCAGCCTGGAGTCTGCTGCAGATACAGGTAGGTCTGGAGGGAGGAGGAGGGGAGCAGGAAGAGGGGTGGGAGGGATGTTCAGATTGGCCTGTTAAACAAGGAAGCAATCACTCCTCTCTCCAGGTACCCGCTGTCAGATCAACAAGGTGCTGAGTCACCCCACCCTCCCCATCACCATCACCGCTGAAGAGGATAGACACATCAAGTTCTTCGACAACAACACAGGTTACACAACCATTTTGTTGGTCTACATACAAACGTGTCCTCCGCACAAAACTAAGTAGGATCTCAGTGGTCCTCCATCAGTCCTCTGGCAGTCGTCCAGTTTTTACTCCTCTTGATCCAGTTTGGTTTAACACAGCAGTTTGTTTTTAAAAGTAGATTGAGTACACTTAAACTGATGCATTCACAGAAAGCAGAAACACACATATATATATAAAATTAACACATGTTGTCAATTTGAACTCTTCAGGAAAGCTGATCCACTCAATGGTGGCCCACCTGGATGCTGTTACCAGTCTAGCTGTCGACCCCAACGGGCTCTATCTGATGTCTGGCAGTAAGTAGCGAACAACTCTCAATAACGATTTCTAACATTCTTAGCTAGATATATTTTATTACTGCGTGCAATGGTAGTAGAGTCCCTTATGAGCATATGACAGACCTTATGAAACAGTAGGGGGCCTAGAGCTGAGCCCTGGGGGACACCAGAGCTGTATATTTTATTAAACAGTTGGGGGCCTAGAGATTAGCCCTGGGGGACACCAGAACTGTATACTTTATTAAACAGGAGAGGTCCTAGAGCTGAGCCCTGGGGGACACCAGAGCTGTATACTTTATTAAACAGGAGAGGGCCTAGAACTTTATGTAAACTGCCTTGTCGCCCAACTACTGTTCACCTTCCTCTCCCCTCCCTCAGGTCATGACTGTTCTATTCGTCTGTGGAACCTGGAGACTAAGACGTGTATCCAGGAGTTTACAGCTCACAGGAAGAAGAATGATGAGTCTATCCATGACGTGGCCTTCCACCCCTCTAAGGCCTACATCGCCTCCGCTGGGGCAGACGCTCTTGCCAAGGTGTTCGTATGACGAGGACCAATCAGCCCACCGACACGGCCTCCCAGCACCAGGGATCAATAGAGACACAGGAGGGGCGGGACCTTAAGAAACGAGCGTGTGAGGTTCCACGCAGACTTCCCCTCATATATCACCTCTCACACTACTGGTTCCCTGTTTTGACTGGTGGATGATGCAGCCAATAGCCACTTCTAAGCTGCAGACTAGGCCCGCCTCCAGAGGGATAGGGCCAGGGCTGTGGTTGGCTCAGAGGTCTGTTAGGGGAACTGCGATTGGGCACAAGGCTTCCTCATCCCTGTGCAATCCAGGCAGGCCCCTGGGTATGACCGGCCACAAAGACCCTCTTTCTCGGATCCGGGGCCAATGAACACGCACACAGACTGATACTATTGTCTTCAGACTAACCTTATGGTCTGTCTTCAGACTAACCTTATGGTCTGTCTTCCCTTCACAGCTAGCGAGGGCGTTGAAGACAGACAGACAGGTGTTTTATAGTGTAGACTCACTAGCGAGGTGGAGCACCATGCCCTACCCCCTCATGTCGTCATGCCCATTAACCAGAACCCCAAGCCCCCCCATTTCCCCAATCTCTAGGCCCAGACTTCTCCCTTCAGATCAGGCCGTCTGCTCCCTGGTCCCTCCTTCTCCTCCAAGTCATTTTCAGTGTTGTGTTGGAGATGCTGGCTGGCTGTCTTAGATGGAAGCATCTCGCTTTTCCCCTCTGTCTCCCCGGGCTGACTCTGTCTCCCCGGGCTGACTCTGTCTCCCCCGGGCTGACTCTGTCTCCCCCGGGCTGACTCTGTCTCCCCCGGGCTGACTCTGTCTCCCCCGGGCTGACTCTGTCTCCCCCGGGCTGACTCTGTCTCCCCCGGGCTGACTCTGTCTCCCCCGGGCTGACTCTGTCTCCCCCGGGCTGACTCTGTCTCTGCCCACCCACCAGCCAGCCAGTTTCTCTCTCTGCTTTCCTTTTAAAAATACTTATTAAAAAATGTGCCTTTGCTTTAAAAAAAAAAAAAGTCTTGAAACAAAAGTTATTTTACAGAGCATGTGTTTTTGCGGGGGGCAGACAGCGTTGATAGGGAAAGGTTGTCACGATGGTGTCCATTTTAACAAAAATATTGGATGTAGAATTACAAATACGTATAATAAACAAAATATATATTAAGTCTTAAAACTGACTGTGAGTTTGAGTGCTCTTTTTTTTTTATATATATATATATAAAAAGCATGGGTGAAAAGAAGCCTTGTCCCCAGATCAGTTTGTCCTCTCTTGCCATTGACCATATAAGAGTTGAAAAGAAATGCACTAACAGGTCTGGGACCAGGGTAGAAGGGAATCCGCCAAACAGACGATCAAGTTAATATTTCCTATTTGTTCGAAGAATTCCTTGTTATAAAACTGTACAACAACATGTTTCCCAAAGTAAACCATCTGGTTCTACAATAGGAGTTTTAAGTATGTTGGTCCATCTTTACAATGCCAGCCACTGAGTTTGGCCTGCAGCGTGCTCATTGGACAACTGAGTGTGGCCTGCAGCGTGCTCATTGGACACTGAGTTTGGCCTGCAGCGTGCTCAGTGGACACTGAGTGTGGCCTGCAGCGTGCTCATTGGACACTGAGTGTGGCCTGCAGCGTGCTCATTGGACACTGAGTTTGGCCTGCAGCGTGCTCAGTGGACACTGAGTTTGGCCTGCAGCGTGCTCAGTGGACACTGAGTTTGGCCTGCAGCGTGCTCAGTGGACACTGAGTTTGGCCTGCAGCGTGCTCATTGGACACTGAGTGTGGCCTGCAGCGTGCTCATTGGACACTGAGTGGCCTGCAGCGTGCTCATTGGACACTGAGCGCGTGCTCAGTGGACACTGAGTTTGGCCTGCAGCGTGCTCATTGGACACTGAGTGTGGCCTGCAGCGTGCTCAGTGGACACTGAGTTTGGCCTGCAGCGTGCTCAGTGGACACTGAGTTTGGCCTGCAGCGTGCTCATTGGACACTGAGTGTGGCCTGCAGCGTGCTCATTGGACACTGAGTTTGGCCTGCAGCGTGCTCATTGGACACTGAGTGTGGCCTGCAGCGTGCTCATTGGACACTGAGTTTGGCCTGCAGCGTGCTCGGTGGACACTGAGTGTGAAACGTCTCCGAGTAGGGTAAGCATCCCAAATGGCACCCTAATTCCCTATATAGTGCACTCGTTTTAGGGTCCATAGGTTCCTGGTCTAAAGTAGTGCACTATATAGGGAATAGGGTGCCATTTTGGATGCCATCCCCGAGAGCTGTAGTACAATACAATATGTTATGTTCATACAAACATTTGTTCCACAAATCCATCAAAAATATCCATGTAACTGATGAGCTATTTTCTCAGACCGTAACGATCGCTGGTTTGCATATGAAAGTCTGTTCTCATTAAAACTGCTGTAAAATAGTTTGTTTCTTGTCCATGATTTTGAGAGAGAGATTTCACAACCTGTGAATTGAGAGACCCGGAGGAGGGGAGAGGATGTTTTTTTGATTCTGTCTGATTTTTACAACATTTTCGTTGTAGAGAAATGTAATGATTTTTTCTTCCTCTAGTTCCTGTCACTTTCCCCAAACTCTTGTTTTGGACATCCTGTTTGGAGGATGTTCTTGTTCCCTCGTGATTTGGGGCTCCCCCGAGTGGCGCAGCATCTCGGTGCTTGGGGAGTCACTACAGACACCCTGGTTCAGAATCCAGGCTGTACCACAACCCGGCCGTGAGTGGGAGTCCCATAGGGCGAAGCACAATTGGCCCAGTGTCGTCGAGGTTTGGCCCGGTGTAGGCCGTCACTGTAAATAAGAATTTGTTCTTAACTGACTTGCCTAGTTTAAAAAAAAAAAAAAATGATTCCCAGAATCTTCCAATTGTGTTAACTTGGGAATTTTGCAGTTTTTTCTCTTAGTTGTGTGTGTTGTAGGTAATGTTTGGTATAGAACAGGAATGATGGTATAGAGACAGCTGTCCAGTCAGTCCCATGACAAAACTGATACGCTACTAGAATCTAATATAGCTGCACACAAATATATACAGATTTGAAGTTTTTGCATATGATTACTCTGGTAACAAGTACCTCTCTTCTGTCACTGAATAATATCACAAGATTTTCTTTAGATTTATTATCATTTTTATTAAAAATCGCATTTAAAATATTGATCAAATATGTATTGGAAAATGACAGGGCTGTTTAATATTCATATGTACAAACAGGATAAAAAATAAAAAACAGGGAGATTATATAAATACAAACCAATATCAGCCATGTGAACTAGAAGGAAGCACATTATATTGGAAGAATAGAGGGAGGAGAGTAGAACTGGGCTTGTGTTCATTAGTCACCCAATGGATGAAAATGGACTGAAACAGGGAGGGACTACTTGAATCTGTCCAATAAGAAACTCATTTTCATTTTTTTCCCTTGTTAAATGTTTTTTTGCTACGATGTGCACTAATGAATACGACCCTGGTTTAGTTTGTGAGGAACACTGTTAAGGTTAAAAGTATTAGTTTTTGATCTATTTATAGGTACAGTATCAGAGCTGGTAGAGAACTACAACTTCCTCTTCAAGCGTTTCTTTCACTTGACCATGTGTTAATTTGACGTAAATAAAGAGTGAACTGTTCATTTGTTTTGATTAAAAGACAGTTAGGAGCCAGTTAGAGTTCCCAAGTAAGACATGTTTTCTAATTTGAAATGCGAAAAGCTGCTAAAGATGTTACCTGCAGGTTTAAAACTGTGCTAGTTAGCCGCTAACATGCTAAATCAGAAGTATGGGTCCTTCAGGTTTAAACCTGTGCTTGTTAGCTGCTAACATGCTAAATCAGAAGTATGGCCCCTTCATGTTTATACCTGCACTTGTTAGCTGCTAGCATGCTAAGTCAGAAGTATGGGTCTTTCAGGTTAAAACCTGTTCTTGTTAGCCGCTAACATGCTAAGTCAGAAGTATGGGTCTTTCAGGTTTAAACCTGTGCTTGTTAGCCGCTAACATGCTAAATCAGAAGTATGGGTCTTTCAGGTTTAAACCTGTGCTTGTTAGCCGCTAACATGCTAAATCAGAAGTATGGCCCCTTCAGGTTTATACCTGCACTTGTTAGCCGCTAACATGCTAAGTCAGAAGTATGGGTCTTTCAGGTTAAAACCTGTCCTTGTTAGCCGCTAACATGCTAAATCAGAAGTATGGGTCTTTCAGGTTTAAACCTGTTCTTGTTAGCTGCTAACATGCTAAGTCAGAAGTATGGGTCTTTCAGGTTAAAACCTGTCCTTGTTAGCTGCTAACATGCTAAGTCAGAAGTATGGGTCTTTCAGGTTTAAACCTGTTCTTGTTAGCCGCTAACATGCTAAGTCAGAAGTATGGGTCTTTCAGGTTAAAACCTGTCCTTGTTAGCTGCTAACATGCTAAGTCAGAAGTATGGGTCTTTCAGGTTTAAACCTGTTCTTGTTAGCCGCTAACATGCTAAGTCAGAAGTATGGGTCTTTCAGGTTTAAACCTGTGCTTGTTAGCCGCTAACATGCTAAATCAGAAGTATGGCCCCTTCAGGTTTTGTGGATTGAGTGTTATGGGGCTTTCACTTCCAAAGTTATCAGTCAGCATGTATCAATAACATCCAATCATGACAACAAAACCCAAAGAAAGAACACCAACATGAATTGTCAATCTTGGCACAACATTGTTTTTTTTTAACTCGTCCTTAAAATGTCCTTAAAATCAAATCTCTCCTCTATAAAAAAAAAAACACACAGTATAAACACACATGGTCTGATGACTGTCGGTCCTCTTCAAAGATAGTTGTCTGCAGTCTTATCCCTTTCAATCTACTGTAAATCACCATATTGTATTTCTGCACTGTGTTATTAGGCCTTAAGAGGGAGTGCTAAGCACCATGTCCCCATAAGGCTATGTCTCTATAAGCACCATGTCCCCATAAGGCTATGTCTCTATAAGCACCATGTCCCCATAAGGCTATGTCTCTATAAGCACCATGTCCCCATAAGCACCATGTCCCCATAGGGCTATGTCTCTATAAGCACCATGTCCCCATAAGGCTATGTCTCTATAAGCACCATGTCCCCATAGGGCTATGTCTCTATAAGCACCATGTCCCCATAGGGCTATGTTTCTCTGTAAGCACCATGTCCCCATAAGGCCATGTCCCCATAAGGCCATGTCCCCATAAGGTTGTCTCTCTCTAAGCACCATGTCCCCATAAGGCTATGTCCCCATAAGGCTTTGTCTTTATAAGCACCATGTCCCCATAATGCTATGTCTCTATAAGCACCATGTCCCCATAATGCTATGCCTCTATAAGCACCATGTCCCCATAAGGGTATGTTTCTCTATAAGCACCATGTCCCCATAAGGATATGTTTCTCTATAAGCACCATGTCCCCATAAGGCTATGTCTCTCTATAAGCACCATGTCCCCATAAGGCTATGTCTCTCTATAAGCACCATGTCCCCATAAGGCTATGTTTCTCTATAAGCACCATGTCCCCATAAGGCTATGTTTATCTATAAGCACCATGTCCCCATAAGGCTATGTTTATCTATAAGCACCATGTCCCCATAAGGCTATGTCTATCTATAAGCACCATGTCCCCATAAGGCTATGTTTATCTATAAGCACCATGTCCCCATAAGGCTATGTTTATCTATAAGCACCATGTCCCCATAAGGCTATGTTTATCTATAAGCACCATGTCCCCATAAGGCTATGTTTATCTATAAGCACCATGTCCCCATAAGGCCATGTCCCCATAAGGCTATGTCTCTCTATAAGCACCATGTCCCCATAAGGTTATGTCTCTCTCTAAGCACCATGTCCCCATAAGGCTATGTCTCTATAAGCACCATAAGGCCATGTCCCCATAAGGCTATGTCTCTCTAAGCACCATGTCCCCATAAGGTTATGTCTCTCTCTAAGCACCATGTCCCCATAAGGCTATGCCTCTATAAGCACCATGTCCCCATAAGGGTATGTTTCTCTATAAGCACCATGTCCCCATAAGGCTATGTCTCTATAAGCACCATGTCCCCATAAGGCCATGTCCCCATAAGGCTATGTCTCTATAAGGCTATGTCTCTATAAGCACCATGTCCCCATAAGGCCATGTCCCCATAAGGCTATGTCTCTATAAGCACCATGTCCCTATAAGGCCATGCCCCCATAAGGCTATGTCTCTATAAGCACCATGTCCCCATAAGGCTATGTCTCTATAAGCACCATGTCCCTATAAGGCCATGCCCCCATAAGGCTATGTCTCTATAAGCACCATGTCCCCATAAGGCTATGCCCCCATAAGGCTATGTGTCTCTGTAAGCACCATGTCCCCATAAGGCTATGTCTCTATAAGCACCATGTCCCCATAAGGCCATGCCCCCATAAGGCTATGTGTCTCTGTAAGCACCATGTCCCCATAAGGCTATGTCATTATAAGCACCATGTCCCCATAAGGCCATGCCCCCATAAGGCTATGTTTCTCTATAAGCACCATGTCCCCATAAGGCTATGTTTCTCTATAAGCACAATGTCCCCATAAGGCTGTGTCTCTCTAAGCACCATGTCCCCATAAGGCTATGTCTCTATAAGCACCATGTCCCCATAAGGCTATGTCTCTATAAGCACCATGTCCCCATAAGGCCATGTCCCCATAAGGCTATGTCTCTATAAGCACCATGTCCCCATAAGGCTATGTTTCTCTATAAGCACCATGTCCCCATAAGTCCATGTCCCCATAAGGCTATGTCTCTATAAGCACCATGTCCCCATAAGGCTATGTTTCTCTATAAGCACCATGTCCCCATAAGGCTATGTTTCTCTATAAGCACCATGTCCCCATAAAGCTATGTTTCTCTATAAGCACCATGTCCCCATAAGGCTATGTTTCTCTATAAGCACCATGTCCCCATAAGGCTATGTCTCTCTATAAGCACCATGTCCCCATAAGGCTATGTCTCTCTATAAGCACCATGTCCCCATAAGGCTATGTCTCTCTATAAGCACCATGTCCCCATAAGGCTATGTCTCTATAAGCACCATGTCCCCATAAGGCTATGTTTCTCTATAAGCACCATGTCCCCATAAGGCCATGTCCCCATAAGGCTATGTCTCTCTATAAGCACCATGTCCCCATAAGGCCATGTCCCCATAAGGCTATGTCTCTCTATAAGCACCATGTCCCCATAAGGCCATGTCCCCATAACGCTATGTCTCTATAAGCACCATGTCCCCATAATGCTATGTCTCTATAAGCACCATGTCCCCATAATGCTATGTCTCTATAAGCACCATGTCCCCATAAGGCCATGTCCGCATAAGGCCATGTCCCCATAAGGCTATGTCTCTATAAGCACCATGTCCCCATAAGGCTATGTCTCTATAAGCACCATGTCCCCATAAGGCTATGTCTCTCTATAAGCACCATGTCCCCATAAGGCCATGTCCCCATAAGGCTATGTCTCTCTATAAGCACCATGTCCCCATAAGGCCATGTCCCCATAAGGCTATGTCTCTATAAGCACCATGTCCCCATAAGGCTATGTCTCTATAAGCACCATGTCCCCATAAGGCTATGTCTCTCTATAAGCACCATGTCCCCATAAGGCCATGTCCCCATAAGGCTATGTCTCTATAAGCACCATGTCCCCATAAGGCTATGTCTCTATAAGCACCATGTCCCCATAAGGCTATGTCTCTCTATAAGCACCATGTCCCCATAAGGCCAATATATAAGCAGCAGAGTGTGTGGTGTGTTAAGACAGAAGAAGTAGTCTAGGCATGCTTTATAGTTTTTTCTGTAAGCATGAAGGTTGGGCTCAATTCAAATTTCAGTCAGCCAATTCAGGAAGTGATTTGAATTTAACAAAAAATAAATAAAAAGTTGAACTTTACCAATTAATAGTTTATCCTTTTTCAGTTTATTAGGACGTGGAAAATAAAACCACTTTTAAAAAATTATTACATTGACCTCAACACAGGTAAGCACCACGTCCAGGTGGTTTTACTTTTTCATCAGTTATGTTACATGATTAGGATTGAGAACATTAAACACCCCCTGACTGTTACCAGAACACCAACAACAGTTGAGATCACATGGCCAAAGTTGAATCGTTGTGAGCCAATTTTATTAATGTTCCTATGCCCACTGCCTTCAAACCAATAACCTCCCATGGGCATTAAACTATTACCCATTCAGAACCAACTATTACAACAATGTTTCATGTTGGTAACTTACCGCTAATACATTTTGTACAGACCCTGTCCTGTCTCCATGATAGTGCTGCTAATTAGTTTGTGGGGATCCTAATACAAATATCTAACCCCCTCCCTACAGCCCCTAAGCCCCTGTTTCAAAACTTTACAGACGTATTCTTCCTTCCTTCCTTGTTTCCTTGATATGTAAGCACAGATTTATAAGTATAGGTGTACGTAAGCAAGGCGGGTCTATGGCCCTAGGGGCCCTGTTCAAAAGTAGTGCACTATATAGGGAATAAGGTGCCCTCCCTGCTCAGCTCAGTTGCGTGGCTGTGAGTTGAACTCCTGACAGATGTTATTGACCACCTTGGGGACGAACTTGTAGAGGCTGTCAAACTCGTCTACGAAGTAGGAGTGCTCCTTGTCGGGGTCGGTGGCGATGTATTCCAGCTCGTCCTGCGCTGCCCAGGCGATGCCGATGGAGTACGCTATCACACCTGGAGAGGGAGAGGAGAGAGACGGGTAGTTAGAGACTGGCCTATAACAACTGGGTTAGTTTAGACCGGGAGTGGGCCACGTTGGGATTTCCGAATTCGACGGAGGGCAGCACATATTTTTATTTATTCCGATTTGTTCGTAAAGATTATGCCAGAAAAAGGCCAGCTATTTGAAATATATAAATATATACGGTGTATTCAGACCTTTTGACTGTTTCCACATTTTGTTACAGCCTTATTCTAAAAATGATTAAATGTGTTTTTTCTTATTAATCTGCAACAATATACTATAATGACAAAGTAAATGTATTAAAAATCAAAAACATAAGTATTGTTGAAGCCCCTTTGGAAGAGATTACAGCCTAGAGTCTTCTTGGGTATGACGCTATAAACTTGGCACGCCTTTATTTTGGGGAGTTTCTCCCCATTCTTCTCTGCAGATCCTCTCAAGTTCTATCAGGTTGGATGGGAAGCGTTGCTGCACAGATATTTTCAGGTCTCTCCAGAGATGTTCGATCGGGTTCAAGTCCAGGCTCTGGCTGGGCCACTCAAGGACATTCAGAGACTTGTCCTGAAGCCATTCCTGCGTTGTCTTGGCTGTGTGTTTAGGGTCGTTGTCCTGTTGGAAGGTGAATGTTCACCCCAGTCGGAGGTCCTGAGTGTTCTGGAGCAGGTTTTCATCAAGGATCTCTCTGTACTGGGTTGTCTTGTCACCACAGTCGGAGGTCCTGAGCGCTCTGGAGCAGGTTTTCATCAAGGATCTCTCTGTACTTTGCTCCGTTCATCTTTCCCTCGATCCTGACTAGCCTCCCAGTCCCTGTCACTGAAAAACATCCCCACAGCATGATGCTGTCACCCTCATGCGCCACCGTGGGGAGGGAGAATCTTGTTTCTCATTGTCTGAGAGTCTTTTAGGTGCATTTTAGCAAACTCATTTTACTGAGGAGTGGCTTCCATCTGGCCACTCTACCACAAAAGGCCTGATTGATGCTGCAGAGAGAGTTGTCCTTCTAGAAGGTTCTCCCTTCTCCACAGATGAACTGTGTCTGAGAGACCATTGGGTTCTTGGTCACCTCCCTGACCAGGGCCCTTGTCTTGATGGTTCCAAACTTCTTCCATTTAAGAATGATGGAGGCCACTGTGTTCTTGGGGACCTTCAATGCTGCAGACATTTTTTGGTACCCTTCCCCAGATCTGTGCCTCGACACAATCCTGAGTTCAGAGTTCTACAGAGAATTCCTTTGACCTCATGGCTTGGCTTTTGCTCTGATATGTACTGTCAACTGTGGGACCTTATATAGACAGGTGTTTAACATTGCTGCCTTAACAGCCTCCACTCTTCTGGGAAGGCTTTCCACTAGAGGTTGGAACATTGATGCAGGGACTTGCTTCCATTCAGCCGCAATAACATTAGTGAGGTTGGGCACTGATGTTGGGTGATTAGGCTTGGCTTGCAGTCTGTGTTCCAATTCATCCCGAAGGTGTTCGATGGGGTTGAGGTCAGGGCTCTGTGCAGGCCAGTCAAGTTCTTCCACACTGATCTCAACAAACCATTTCTGTATAGACCTCACTTTGCACAGCGGCATTGTCATGCTGAAACAGGAAAGTTTGGAAGCAAAGAATAGTCTAGAATGTCATTGTATGCTGTAGCGTTAAGATTTCCCTTCACTGGAACTAAGGGTCCCGAACCATGAAAAACAGCCCCAGACCATTATTCCTCCTCCACTAAACTTTACAGTTGGCACTATGCATTGGGGCCGGTAGGGTTCTCCTGGCATCCGCCAAACCCAGATAAGTCCGTAGGACTGCCAGAGGGTGAAGCGTGATTCATCACTCCAGGAAACACGTTTCCACTGCTCCAGAGTCCAATGGCGGCGGGTGTTACACCATGTGCATGGTGATCTTAGGCTTGTGTGCGGCTGCTCAGCCATGGAAACCCATTTCATGAAGCTTCCGATGAACAGTTATTGTGCTGACATTGCTTCCAGAGGCAGTTTGGAACTCGGTAGTGAATGTTACAACCGAGGACAGACTATATTTACGCGCTACGCGCTTCAGCACTCAGAGTCCCATTCTGTGAGTTTGTGTGGCCTACCACTTCGCGGCTGAGCCGTTGATGCTCCTAGACGTTTCCACTTCACAATAACAGCACTTACAGTTGACCAGGGCAGCTCTAGCAGGGCAGACATTTGACGAACTGACTTGTTGGAAAGGTGGCATCCTATGACGGTGCCACGTCGAAAGTCACTGAGCTCTTCAGTAAGGGCCATTCTACTGTCAATGTTTGTCTATGGAGATTGCATGGCTGTGTGGTCAATTTAATGCACCTGTCAGGTACGGGTGTGGCTGTAATAGCCAGATCCACTAACCTGATGGGGTGTCCACATACCTTTTGTACATAGTGTTATCTGGGGCGGCAGGGTAGCCTAGTGGTTAGAGCGTTGGGCTAGCAGCCGAAAGGTTGCAAGTTCAAATCCCAAGGTACAAATCTGTCGTCCCGCCCCTGAACAGGCAGTTAAGAACACTGTTCCCAGGCCGTCATTGAAAATAAGAATTTGTTCATAACTGACTTGCCTGGTTAAATAGAGTTTAAATAAAGGTCAAATAAAAAAAATCTGTGACCAACATGTGAAATCTATAGATTAGGACCTAATGAATGTATTTCAATTGACTGATTTCCTTATGAGTTGTAACTCTGTGGATTGTTTGCGTGGTGCATTTATATTTTTGTTCAGCGTAGTTTTCATTACATTTCAATTTGGTTTCACACCAACTTAGCTTTCATTACATTTCAATTTGGTTTCACACCAACTGAGCTTTCATTACATTTCAATTTGGTTTCCACACCAACTTAGCTTTCATTACATTTCAATTTGGTTTCCACACCAACTGAGCTTTCATTACATTTCAATTTGGTTTCACACCAACTGAGCTTTCATTACATTTCAATTTGGTTTCACACCAACTGAGCTTTCATTACATTTCAATTTGGTTTCACTCCAACTTAGCTTTCATTACATTTCAATTTGGTTTCACACCAACTGAGCTCTCATTACATTTCAATTTGGTTTCACACCAACTGAGCTTTCATTACATTTCAATTTGGTTTCACACCAACTTAGTTTTCATTACATTTCAATTTGGGTTCACACCAACTGAGCTTTCATTACATTTCAATTTGGTTTCACACCAACTGAGCTTTCATTACATTTCAATTTGGTTTCACACCAACTGAGCTTTCATTACATTTCAATTTGGTTTCACACCAACTGAGCTTTCATTACATTTCAATTTGGTTTCACACCAACTTAGTTTTCATTACATTTCAATTTGGTTTCACACCAACTGAGCTTTCATTACATTTCAATTTGGTTTCACACCAACTGAGCTTTCATTACATTTCAATTTGGTTTCACACCAACTGAGCTTTCATTACATTTCAATTTGGTTTCCACACCAACTTAGTTTTCATTACATTTCAATTTGGTTTCCACACCAACTTAGTTTTCATTACATTTCAATTTGGTTTCACACCAACTGAGTTTTCATTACATTTCAATTTGGTTTCCACACCAACTTAGTTTTCATTACATTTCAATTTGGTTTCCACACCAACTTAGTTTTCATTACATTTCAATTTGGTTTCACACCAACTGAGTTTTCATTACATTTCAATTTGGTTTCCACACCAACTGAGCTTTCATTACATTTCAATTTGGTTTCACACCAACTTAGCTTTCATTACATTTCATTTGGTTTCACACCAACTGAGCTTTCATTACATTTCAATGTGGTTTCACACCAACTGAGCTTTCATTACATTTCAATTTGGTTTCACACCAACTTAGCTTTCATTACATTTCAATTTGGTTTCACACCAACTGAGCTTTCATTACATTTCAATTTGGTTTCCACACCAACTTAGCTTTCATTACATTTCAATTTGGTTTCCACACCAACTGAGCTTTCATTACATTTCAATTTGGTTTCACACCAACTGAGCTTTCATTACATTTCAATTTGGTTTCACACCAACTGAGCTTTCATTACATTTCAATTTGGTTTCACACCAACTGAGCTTTCATTACATTTCAATTTGGTTTCACTCCAACTTAGCTTTCATTTAGTTTCCAATATGAATAAATAATAAAATAGCAATCCAAAATTATCCACCAGTATGATGCTAAATTACCTTCATATCGAGGTGCTTTTTCTTAGAGGAGCTTCCCCTCCCCCCATTGGCCAGATTTTCTGACCACACCAATCAACCTCTGACCCCTCACCTTGGCGATGGACGGCCAACGCTGGAGCTCTGACATCATCGTAGCTCCTCCCGTCGGTGATAACGATCATGATCTTGCGTTTGTTGGGTTTGGACTTGCTGAACAGCTGCTCTGCTGCGTAGGTGATAGCCGCTCCAGTACTGGTCCCACCACTCCAGTAATTAATCCTCTTTATGGCGTTAAGCAGATCGGCCTTGTTGTTGTGTTGGCCGAAGGCAAACTCCAGCCGTTGTTCGTACGTATACTGTACTGCGCCGACTCGTGTGTCCGTGTCCGATATCTCAAACTCCCGCGTGATGTTAGCAACGAACTGCAGGACGGTCCGGAAGTTCCCGGTGCCCACAGAGCTGGATCCGTCGATGACGAAGGCGATGTCGTTTGCGTTAAGGCAGGTCTTGCTGCAGACGAGACGGTCGGTGTCGCACACGCGCTTGACAAGGGGTTGGACTGCCTTACGCAAGGCGAACCAGCTCGACACGGGTAGGGAGTAGAAACCGTTGGTTCGACACACCGCCTGTTGAGAGATGAGAGAAGATGAGGTGGTTGGGCAAGGTTTCATGAAGGGACAGGGCTCAAATTGTGAGGGAATTGGAAGCGGAGATACGCATTGCATAGCCAGGGGTGAATTGGAAGCAGCTGTATGTGTTAACATAGCTATGGGTGACCCAGTGACCATCGTCTCTATTTACCTTGTCCACAAAGTTCGGCTCCACCACATTCTGCTTCTCGTTCTCGTCGGGTCCCTCGATGGTCACAAAGAAGATGTTGATACCAGACTCTCTGGCCTGGCGTGATGCCTCCTCTACCTTGTCGGTTGGCCAGCCGTCTACCAGAACCACAGCCACGTTGGGCGCTCCGCCCCGGTTACCGTTGGCGTCGCTGAAGTAATGTTTGTTGATATAGGAGAGTGCCTTCCCTAGGAGAACACCGGGGGGCAGCAGAGCGCTTAACAGACAGACAGCTGAAGTAATGTTTGTTGATATAACAGAGGGCCGTCCCTAGGAGAACACTAGGGGGCAGCAGAGAAACAGACAGACAGCTGAAGTAATGTTTGTTGATATAGCAGAGGGACTTCCCTAGGAGAACACTAGGGGGCATATCTTTTAAAACATCTTGCTAAACCTCAACTTCTAAATAATCTCCTGCAACCCGCCTCACCCAATGTAGCGCGGATCTGCTTTTTTTCTAAAGTATTTATATTTACTTCGGATCCGGAACCCCGCCCCCCCCGCAGCTACTCGCCCAAGCCTCTCCAGGTTCTCCTTTACCCAAATCCAGATAGCAGATGTTATGAAAGAGCTACAAAACCTGGACCCGTACAAATCAGCTGGGCTTGACAATCTGGACCCTCTATTTCTGAAACTATCCGCCGCCATTGTCGCAACCCCTATTACCAGCCTGTTCAACCTCTCTTTCATATCGTCTGAGATCCCCAAGGATTGGAAAGCTGCCGCAGTCATCCCCCTCTTCAAACGGGGAGACACCCTGGACCCAAACTGTTACAGACCTATATCTACTCTGCCCTGTCTATCTAAGGTCTTCGAAAGCCAAGTCAACAAACAGGTCACTGACCATCTCGAATCCCACCGTACCTTCTCCGCTGTGCACTGTGGTTTCCGAGCCGGTCACGGGTGCACCTCAGCCACGCTCAAGGTACTAAACAATATCATAACCGCCATCGATAAAAGACAGTACTGTGCAGCCATCTTCATCGACCTTGCCAAGGCTTTCGACTCTGTCAATCACCATATTCTTATCGGCAGACTCAGTAGCCTCGGTTTTTCAGATGACTGCCTTGCCTGGTTCACCAACTACTTTGCAGACAGAGTTCAGTGTGTCAAATCGGAGGGCATGCTGTCCGGTCCTCTGGCTGTCCCTATGGGGGTGCCACAGAGTTCAATTCTCGGGCCGACTCTTTTCTCTGTATATATCAATGATGTTGCTCTTGCTGCGGGCGATTCCCTGATCCACCTCTACGCAGACGACACCATTCTATATACTTCCGGCTCGTCCTTGGACACTGTGCTAACTCCTTCCGTGGCCTCCAACTGCTCTTAAACGCTAGTAAAACCAAATGCATGCTTTTCAACCGTTCGCTGCCTGCACCCGCACGCCTGACTAGCATCACCACCCTGGATGGTTCCGACCTTGAATATGTGGACATCTATAAGTACCTAGGTGTCTGGCTAGACTGTAAACTCTCCTTCCAGACTCATATCAAACATCTCCAATCGAAAATCAAATCAAGAGTCGGCTTTCTATTCCGCAACAAAGGCTCCTTCACTCACGCCGCCAAACTTACCCTAGTAAAACTGACCATCCTACCGATCCTCGACTTCAGCGATGTCATCTACAAAATTGCTTCCAACACTCTACTCAGCAAACTGGATGCAGTTTATCACAGTGCCATCCGTTTTGTCACTAAAGCACCTTATTACCACCCACCACTGTGACCTGTATGCTCTAGTCGGCTGGCCCTCACTACATATTCGTCGCCAGACCCACTGGCTCCAGGTCATCTACAAGTCCATGCTAGGCAAAGCTCTGCCTTATCTCAGTTCACTGGTCACGATGGCCACACCCACCCGTAGCACGCGCTCCAGCAGGTGTATCTCACTGATCATCCCTAAAGCAAACACCTCATTTGGCCGCCTTTCCAGTTCTCTGCTGCCTGTGACTGGAACGAATTGCAAAAATCGCTGAAGTTGGAGACTTATCTCCCTCACCAACTTCAAACATCTGCTATCTGAGCAGCTAACCAATCGCTGCCGCTGTACATAGTCTATCGGTAAATAGCCCACCCATTTTTACCTACCACATCCCCATACTGTTTTTATTTATTTACTTTTCTGCTCTTTTGCACAGCAATATCTCCACGTGTACATGACCATCTGATCATTTATCACTCCAGTGTTAATCTGCAAAATTGTAATTATTCGCCTACCTTCTCATGCCTTTTGCACACAATGTATATAGACTCCCTTTTTTT
Source organism: Oncorhynchus keta (assembly GCF_023373465.1). Classification (NCBI taxonomy): domain Eukaryota; kingdom Metazoa; phylum Chordata; class Actinopteri; order Salmoniformes; family Salmonidae; genus Oncorhynchus; species Oncorhynchus keta. The sequence goes on along the minus strand of NC_068423.1, from coordinate 32,130,492 downwards.
CTACTGTGTTATTGACTTGTTAATTGTTTACTCCATGTGTAACTCTGTGTTGTCTGTTCACACTGCTATGCTTTATCTTGGCCAGGTCGCAGTTGTAAATGAGAACTTGTTCTCAACTAGCCTACCTGGTTAAATTAAGGTGAAATAATGTTTTTTTATTTTTAAAACATACTTATGTGTATATATAGCATAGTTTGATAATACAGGAGAGGGCCTTCCTTAGGAGTACTGCAGGGGGCAGCAGAGAGGTGGTTAATATAGACAGACAGACACAGCTGAAGTAGTTTAATATAGGAGGGCCTTCCCTAGGAGTACAGCAGGGGGCAGCAGAGAGGTGGTTAAAACAGACAGATATAAAACACACTATGTTTCTGTAAACACATGCACACAACGGAGTCCGTTAAAATTGAATGTTTTGTTCTAAACTACCTTCCAGTAAGTGTTCTAATCTAAGAAGTGAACACCTGTTTCCGCCTATTTCTTCTATTGAACCCTTTTTTATCCAGGTGAGTTGACTGAGAAGACGTGATATTCCATTTAGAAAGCAGAAGCGGTTGATCATCTTGCATCTCATTGTTGGTCTGTACTCTCTTGGCCAGGGGGTTTCACGTGGAAAAACATAGCAATCTCAATGTGACTTCCTTCTTTGAGTAAAGGACACATAACTACCGAAGACTAGAAACATCTGTGAGCATATTGTGAAGATATGTTGCTGATGAGAACGGAGACGAATGCAGTGGCTAACTGGCACATTGATTAGAGGGGAGGTTATATTCTGTAAACACACACAATCCTATTTGTATCCGACTGCAATGTTTAGCAGAGTCACAAAGACTGCACGGGGCATCAAGTGAAAGGAAACCATCGCTTCCTGACTGTAGTCTGACCCCTGGCCAGTCAGGGCTGGTAGAACCAAATGCCTTTGGTCAGGAGGCCAGGAGTAAAACACTGTTATTTAACACAGTGTCTAGGGTCGGATTTAGATTTAATTGCAGTCTCTCGGGGATGTGAAAATGTGGTAAAGATTTTGTGAAACAAGCGATAATTGTGTCCCTTTTCCCTTTCGCACTTAAGTGTGTGGTCTTGTGGCCATGGTGCCTCCCGGCTGTACACTCGTAGAAAAATGGGTTCCAAAAGGGTTCCAAAATGGGTTCCAAAAGGGATCCAAAAGGGTTCTAAAAGGGATCCAAAAGGGTTCCAAAATGGGTTCCAAAATGGGTTCCAAAAGGGTTCCAAAATGGGTTCCAAAAGGGTTCTAAAAAGATTCTAAAAGGGTTCTTCGGGCATTTTGTTGTTGTTCCCCATAGGATAACCGTTTTTGGTTCCAGGTAGAACCCCTCTACCCAGAACCAAAACAGGTTCTTCAAAGGGTTCTCCTATGGGGACAGTTGAAGAAACCTTTTCAGGTTTTAGATATTTATTACATTGATTTATTCCACCTTTATTTAACCAGGTAGGCTAGTTGAGGACAAGTTCTCATGTACAACTGTGACCTGGCCAAGATAAAGCATAGCAGTGTGACACAGACAACAACACAAACATACAGTCGATAAAACAATAGAACAAGTCTATATAGTGTCTGTGCAAATGATAAGGGAGGTAAGGCAATAAATAGGCCATGGTGGCGAAGTAATTACAATGTAGCATTAACACTGGAGTGAAATTACAATGTAGCAAGTAAACACTGGAATGGTAGATGTGCAGAAGATGAGTGTGCAAGTAGAGATACTGGGGTGCAAAGGAGCAAAATAAATCAAATAACAGTATGGGGATGAGGTATTTGGATGGGCTATTCACAAGATGGGCTATGAGCAGTGATCTGTGAGCTGCTCTGACAGCTGGTGCTTAAAGCTAGCGAGGAAGATATGAGTTTCCAGCTTCAGTGATTTTTGCAGTTTGTTCCAGTCATTGGCAGCAGAGGAGGACTGGGGGAGGAAGCACCTTTCTTTCTAAGAGTGTAGACTAGGTCAGTGGTAGCCCAATTTGTAATTTTATTTTTAGGAACTCAGTCCAGCTTTAAACTTCCTCTTGAAAGTTGTAGGTAGTAGAATACACAAGGCTGGATGTTCCTCGATGTTGGAATACTGTGGAGCCTCTGCCCTCAACTAAATACCTGGTCACCGTGGAGCCTCTGCTCTCTACTAAATACCTGGTCACCGTGGAGCCTCTGCTCTCTACTAAATACCTGGTCACCGTGGAGCCTCTGCTCTCAACTAAATACCTGGTCACCGTGGAGCCTCTGCTCTCTACTAAATACCTGGTCACCGTGGAGCCTCTGCTCTCTACTAAATACCTGGTCACCGTGGAGCCTCTGCTCTCTACTAAATACCTGGTCACCGTGGAGCCTCTGCTCTCTACTAAATACCTGGTCACCGTGGAGCCTCTGCTCTCAACTAAATACCTGGTCACCGTGGAGCCTCTGCTCTCTACTAAATACCTGGTCACCGTGGAGCCTCTGCTCTCTACTAAATACCTGGTCACCGTGGAGCCTCTGCTCTCAACTAAATACCTGGTCACCGTGGAGCCTCTGCTCTCAACTAAATACCTGGTCACTGTGGAGCCTCTGCTCTCAACTAAATACCTGGTCACCGTGGAGCCTCTGCTCTCAACTAAATACCTGGTCACCGTGGAGCCTCTGCTCTCAACTAAATACCTGGTCACCGTGGAGCCTCTGCTCTCAACTAAATACCTGGTCACCGTGGAGCCTCTGCTCTCAACTAAATACCTGGTCACCGTGGAGCCTCTGCTCTCAACTAAATACCTGGTCACCGTGGAGCCTCTGCTCTCAACTAAATACCTGGTCACCGTGGAGCCTCTGCTCTCAACTAAATACCTGGTCACCGTGGAGCCTCTGCTCTCAACTAAATACCTGGTCACCGTGGAGCCTCTGCTCTCAACTAAATACCTGGTCACCGTGGAGCCTCTGCTCTCAACTAAATACCTGGTCACCGTGGAGCCTCTGCTCTCAACTAAATACCTGGTCACCGTGGAGCCTCTGCTCTCAACTAAATACCTGGTCACCGTGGAGCCTCTGCTCTCAACTAAATACCTGGTCACCGTGGAGCCTCTGCTCTCTACTAAATACCTGGTCACCGTGGAGCCTCTGCTCTCAACTAAATACCTGGTCACCGTGGAGCCTCTGCTCTCTACTAAATACCTGGTCACCGTGGAGCCTCTGCTCTCAACTAAATACCTGGTCACCGTGGAGCCTCTGCTCTCAACTAAATACCTGGTCACCGTGGAGCCTCTGCTCTCAACTAAATACCTGGTCACCGTGGAGCCTCTGCTCTCAACTAAATACCTGGTCACTGTGGAGCCTCTGCTCTCAACTAAATACCTGGTCAACTAACTACCTGGTCAACTAAATATCTTATACCTGTTGTTGTTGTTCTGTTGTTCTGTCATTGATTGTTATGACTATTTTCTATATTTTTTAATGATTTTAGTACAATACAGTTTTTATTTATTGAATTGATTTATTCATCAACTCACCCACATTGGACATCCCTCCCTTCTGTGTGATCTTGTCTATGGCAGGTTTCAGCTCTCTGGAGTTAGTGTAGGCCTTCAGACTGAACTCTGTGACCGGATCGTCTCTGTGGCGACAACAACATGCATTTCAGAAAGGAAGGAACGAGAAGAGAAGAAACAGGTTTCAGCTCTCTGGAGTTAGTGTAGGCCTTCAGACTGAAGGCCTACACTAAGACTGGTTAAAATTATTATTTCAATACCTTTCAATAACTTTGCAAGGATAATGGCACTGAGCCTTTTTCTAAAATGTTTTATGAGATTCTAGAACACATTGGGAGGGATCTTAGAGCATTCAGCCATACAGAATCTGATTGGAGAACACATTGGGAGGGATCTTAGAGCATTCAGCCATATAGAATCTGACTGGAGAACACATTGGGAGGGATCTTAGAGCATTCAGCCATACAGAATCTGATTGGAGAACACATTGGGAGGGATCTTAGAGCATTCAGCCATACAGAATCTGATTGGAGAACACATTGGGAGGGATCTTAGAGCATTCAGCCATACAGAATCTGATTGGAGAACACATTGGGAGGGATCTTAGAGCATTCAGCCATACAGAATCTGATTGGAGAACACATTGGGAGGGATCTTAGAGCATTCAACCATACAGAATCTGATTGGAGAACACATTGGGAGGGATCTTAGAGCATTCAACCGTACAGAATCTGATTGGAGAACACATTGGGAGGGATCTTAGAGCATTCAGCCATACAGAATCTGATTGGAGAACACATTGGGAGGGATCTTAGAGCATTCAGCCATACAGAATCTGATTGGAGAACACATTGGGAGGGATCTTAGAGCATTCAGCCATACAGAATCTGATTGGAGAACACATTGGGAGGGATCTTAGAGCATTCAGCCATACAGAATCTGATTGGAGAACACATTGGGAGGGATCTTAGAGCATTCAGCCATACAGAATCTGATTGGAGAACACATTGGGAGGGATCTTAGAGCATTCAACGATACAGAATCTGATTGGAGAACACATCGGGAGGGATCTTAGAGCATTCAGCCATACAGAATCTGATTGGAGAACACATTGGGAGGGATCTTAGAGCATTCAGCCATACAGAATCTGATTGGAGAACACATTGGGAGGGATCTTAGAGCATTCAGCCATACAGAATCTGATTGGAGAACACATTGGGAGGGATCTTAGAGCATTCAGCCATACAGAATCTTCGTCTCTTAATTCAAATGTCAAGCTACGGGTTAGTGGGGTTACTCACCCGTATTGGATCATATATATATTTAGGGGTTACTCACCCGTATTGGATCATATATATATTTAGGGGTTACTCACCCATATTGGATCATATATATATTTAGGGGTTACTCACCCGTATTGGATCATATATATATTTAGGGATTACTCACCCGTATTGGATCATATATATATTTAGGGGTTACTCACCCGTATTGGATCATATATATATTTAGGGATTACTCACCCGTATTGGATCATATATATATTTAGGGGTTACTCACCCGTATTGGATCATATATATATTTAGGGATTACTCACCCGTATTGGATCATATATATATTTAGGGGTTACTCACCCGTATTGGATCATATATATATTTAGGGGTTACTCACCCGTATTGGATCATATATATATTTAGGGGTTACTCACCCATATTGGATCATATATATATTTAGGGGTTACTCACCCGTATTGGATCATATATATATTTAGGGGTTACTCACCCGTATTGGATCATATATATATTTAGGGGTTACTCACCCATATTGGATCATATATATATTTAGGGGTTACTCACCCGTATTGGATCATATATATATTTAGGGGTTACTCACCCATATTGGATCATATATATATTTAGGGGTTACTCACCCGTATTGGATCATATATATATTTAGGGGTTACTCACCCGTATTGGATCATATATATATTTAGGGGTTACTCACCCGTATTGGATCATATATATATTTAGGGGTTACTCACCCGTATTGGATCATATATATATTTAGGGGTTACTCACCCATATTGGATCATATATATATTTAGGGGTTACTCACCCGTATTGGATCATATATATATTTAGGGGTTACTCACCCATATTGGATCATATATATATTTAGGGGTTACTCACCCGTATTGGATCATATATATATTTAGGGGTTACTCACCCGTATTGGATCATATATATATTTAGGGGTTACTCACCCATATTGGATCATATATATATTTAGGGGTTACTCACCCGTATTGGATCATATATATATTTAGGGGTTACTCAACCATATTGGATCATATATATATTTAGGGGTTACTCACCCGTATTGGATCATATATATATTTAGGGGTTACTCACCCATATTGGATCATATATATATTTAGGGGTTACTCACCCGTATTGGATGACGCCCATCATGGGTCCGGCCATGCCCACGTTGATGACCTGTGCCACCTCAGCCAGGAAGTCCTTCTGGATCTTAAAGCGACGCTTCCCAATACTCCAGCTACCGTCCATCAGCCATGCTATGTCAACTTTACAGTCTGCCAATCAATCAATCAATCAATCAATCAATGTGATATCCCAATACTCCAGCTACTGTCCATCAGCCATGCTATGTCAACTTTACAGTCTGCCAATCAATCAATCAATCAATCAATCAATCAATCAATCAATCAATCAATCAGTCAATGTGATATCCCAATACTTGAACTACAGTCCATTAACCATGCTATGTCTACCTTACAATCAATCAATCAATCAATGTGATATCATAGGGCTTATAGTTTATAACACAAACAGCTATCCAGTCTAGTCCCAGTTCTGTTTGTGCTGTCGTGACAACTACTGTGTGTGTGTGTGTGTGTGTGTGTGTGTGTGTGTGTGTGTGTGTGTGTGTGTGAACATACTTGGGTCTCCCTGAGTAACAGGCTCTGGGTCGGCCCGGGGTAGTGAGTCCTGCTCTCTCACACTGAAACCTGATGACAGACAGAAACGAAGATGACAGACAGAACAGAAGATGACAGACAGAACAGAAGATGACAGACCGAAGAGAAGATGACAGACAGAAGAGAAGATGACAGAACAGAAGAGAAGATGACAGACAGAACAGAAGATGACAGACAGAAACGAAGATGACAGACAGAAACGAAGATGACAGACAGAACAGAAGATGACAGAGTACAAGCATGTCAAACATCACATAGAGAAGACAATGCTGTACATAAAGAATGTCATCATGCTTTTACCAACTGAGACATTACAAGATAACAGACCACATCTAAGGATGGATTCATTATATATTTGAGATCTCAACTTCTTGTTCTGGTGAGCCATATATATTTCTGTCTAACCGTTTAGTCGCTATCGTTTTCCAGGCCTGAGTTGTTGGATGCAACGGACTGCAAATGAATTACTTAAAAATCATACAATATGATTTTATGGATTTTTGTTTTAGATTCCGTCTCTCCTACAGTTGAAGTGTACCTATGATAAAAATGACAGACTTGCTTTGTAAGTAGGAAAACCTGCAAAATAAGCAGTGTATCAAATACTTGTTCTCCCCACTGTATATACAACATATTTTAAAGGCACATGTAGCCTACATATCAATGCACAAACTATCTAGATCAAATAGAGGAGAGGCGTTGTGCCGTGAGGTGTTGCTTTATCTGTTTATGAAACCAGGTTTGCTGTTAATTTGAACAATATGAGATGGAAGGAAATTCCACGCAATAAGGGCCCTATATAATACTGTACGCTTTCTGGAATTTGTTCTGGATTTAGGGACTGTGAAAAGACCCCTGGTGGCATGGATGGTGGGATAGGTGTGTGTGTCAGAACTCTGTTTAAGTTGACTATGCAAACAATTAGGGATTTTCAACACATTAATTTTTCTTATAAAAATAAGAAGTGATGCAGTCAGTCTGTCCTCAACTCTTAGCCAAGAGAGACTGGCCTCAATGGTATTTATATCAGCCCTCTGATTACCATGAAGAGCAAGACGTGCCTCTCTGTTGTGGGCCAGCTGCCGCTTAACTAGGTCTTTCCTTGCAGCACTGGACCACACGACTGGACAATAATCAAGATAAGACAAAACTAGAGCCTGTAGAACTTGCTTTTTGGAGTAGAGCATCTCTTTATTACGGCCCAGACCTCTCCCCATCTTTGCAACCATTGAATCTACAGTTGAAGTCAGAAGTTTACATACACTTAGGTTGGAGTCATTAAAACTCGTTTTTCAACCACTACACAAATTTCTTTTTAACAAACTATAGTTTTGGCAAGTCGGTTAGGACATCTACTTTGTGCATGACACAAGTCATTTTTCCAGCAATTGTTTTCAGATTATTTCACTTATAATTCACTGTATCACAATTCCAGTGGGTCAGAAGGTTACATACACTAAGTTGACAGTGCCTTTAAACAGCATGGAAAATTCCAGAAAATTATGTCATGGCTTTAGAAGCTTCTGTGGATGTATGTCAAGGCCTACCTTGAAACTCAGTGCCTCTATGCTTGACATCATGGGAAAATCAGAAGAATTGAGCCAAGACATCAGAAAAACATTTGTAGACCTCCACAAGTCTGGTTCATCCTTGGGAGCAATTTCCAAATGCCTGAAGGTACCACGTACCAGCTGTGGTTGCTGATGCGTATATGGTTGAATCATCAGCATCCATGGACTCACTTTGTTTAATGCCAGTGGCAGGTCATTGGTGAAAATTGAAAAGAGTAGAGGGCCTAGAGAGATGCTCTGTGGTACACCACACGTGACATTTTTGACATTAGAGATGCTTCCATTAAAGAAAACCCTCTGTGTTCTATTAGATAGATAGCTCTGAATGGCAGAGGTTGAAAAGTCATAGCGCATACGTTTTTTTCAACAACAGTTGAATGATATCAAAGGCTGCACTGAAATCTAACAATACAGCTCCCACAATCTTTTTAGGATCAATGTCATTCAACCAATCATCAGTCATGTGTGTCAATGCAGTACATGTTGAGTACCCTTCTCTATCAGCATGCTGAAAGTCTGTTGTTAATTTGTTTACGGAGAAATAGCATTGTATTTGGTCAAGCACCATTTCCAACAGTTTGCTAAGAGCTGGCAGCAAGCTGATAGGTCTGCTGTTAGAACCAGTAAAGGCCTCTTTACCATTCTTGGGTAGCGGGATGACTTTGGCTTCCTTCCAGGCCTGAGGACAAAGACTTTCCTCAAAGCTCAGATTAAAGATATGACAGATAGGAGTGGCTATAGAGTCAGCTACCATCCTCAGTAGCTTTCCATCTAAGTTGTCAATGCCAGGAGGTTTGTCATTGTTCGTCATCAATAACAATAATGTTTCCTCCTCTCCCACATTAACTTTACAAAATGTAAAGTTCCAATGCTTTTCTTTCATTATTAGTTTGTTTATGCATGAATATAATGGCTCACTGTTTCTTGTTGGCATTTCCTGCCTAAATTTGTCTACTTGTCCACAGTTTGTCCACACAATGAAATAATCTATTAAATAATTGACTACATCAAAATGGTTTTGTGAGGAATAAACCATCTGATACAAATCAAAGGATTCTCCCATCTGGACATCTGGAACCAGAGGGTTCATGACAGGGTTCTATGTAGATCACAAATGGACAAAATGAAGAACTCACAAGGGTTCCTTGTGAGAGGTTTCTAATGACAGGAACAAATGACAGAATGTTTTAACAATCTGTATTACACCCCAAAGATCCAGTGGCAAAGCAGGAAGTTCCAGCCACTGATAAATTACTAGTCAGGTAAACTACTAGTCAGGTAAAACTAGTAGTCAGGTAAAACTACTAGTCAGGTAAAACTAGTAGTCAGGTAAAACTACTAGTCAGGTAAACTACTAGTCAGGTAAAACTAGTAGTCAGGTAAAACTAGTAGTCAGGTAAAACTAGTAGTCAGGTAAAACTACTAGTCAGGTAAACTACTAGTCAGGTAAAGCTACTAGTCAGGTAAACTACTAGTCAGGTAAAACTACTAGTCAGGTAAAACTACTAGTCAGGTAAACTACTAGTCAGGTAAACTACTAGTCAGGTAAAACTAGTAGTCAGGTAAAACTAGTAGTCAGGTAAAACTAGTAGTCAGGTAAAACTACTAGTCAGGTAAACTACTAGTCAGGTAAAGCTACTAGTCAGGTAAACTACTAGTCAGGTAAAACTACTAGTCAGGTAAAACTACTAGTCAGGTAAACTACTAGTCAGGTAAAGCTACTAGTCAGGTAAAACTACTAGTCAGGTAAACTACTAGTCAGGTAAAACTACTAGTCAGGTAAAGCTACTAGTCAGGTAAAACTACTAGTCAGGTAAAACTACTAGTCAGGTAAAACTACTAGTCAGGTAAAGCTACTAGTCAGGTAAAACTACTAGTCAGGTAAAGCTACTAGTCAGGTAAAACTACTAGTCAGGTAAAGCTACTAGTCAGGTAAAGCTACTAGTCAGGTAAACTACTAGTCAGGTAAACCTACTAGTCAGGTAAACTACTAGTCAGGTAAACCTACTAGTCAGGTAAAGCTACTAGTCAGGTAAAACTACTAGTCAGGTAAAGCTACTAGTCGGGTAAACCTACTAGTCAGGTAAACTACTAGTCAGGTAAAACTACTAGTCAGGTAAAGCTACTAGTCAGGTAGAACTACTAGTCAGGTAAAGCTACTAGTCAGGTAAAGCTACTAGTCAGGTAAAACTACTAGTCAGGTAAAGCTACTAGTCAGGTAAAACTACTAGTCAGGTAAAGCTACTAGTCAGGTAAAGCTACTAGTCAGGTAAAGCTACTAGTCAGGTAAAGCTACTAGTCAGGTAAAACTACTAGTCAGGTAAAACTACTAGTCAGTGATACATTGGCACACTGCTTCGAAGTTACCTGCTTAGTGATTTCGACGCATGCCTCGGAACTTCGGTATTAAACGTAACATGGTGGTTACGAGTAACACAGTTACCAGTGAAAACACAACGAAGGCTAGTCGGCCAGCAGAACCAGCTAGACCATGCTGGTCAGCCAGCATAACCAGCTAGACCATGCTGGTCAGCCAGCATAACCAGCTAGACCATGCTGGTCAGACCAGCATAACCAGCTAGACCATGCTGGTCAGCCAGCATAACCAGCTAGACCATGCTGGTCAGACCAGCATAACCAGCTAGACCATGCTGGTCAGCCAGCATAACCAGCTAGACCATGCTGGTCAGACCAGCATAACCAGCTAGACCATGCTGGTCAGCCAGCATAACCAGCTAGACCATGCTGGTCAGACCAGCATAACCAGCTAGACCATGCTGGTGAGCCAGCATAACCAGCTAGACCATGCTGGTCAGCCAGCATAACCAGCTAGACCATGCTGGTCAGACCAGCAGAACCAGCTAGACCATGCTTGTCAGACCAGCAGAACCAGCTAGACCATGCTGGTCGGCCAGCAGAACCAGCTAGACCATGCTGGTCAACCAGCATAACCAGCTAGACCATGCTGGTCAGCCAGCATAACCAGCTAGACCATGCTGGTCAGACCAGCATAACCAGCTAGACCATGCTGGTCAGACCAGCATAACCAGCTAGACCATGCTGGTCAGACCAGCATAACCAGCTAGACCATGCTGGTCAGCCAGCATAACCAGCTAGACCATGCTGGTCAGACCAGCATAACCAGCTAGATCATGCTGGTCAGCCAGCATAACCAGCTAGACCATGCTGGTCAGACCAGCATAACCAGCTAGACCATGCTGGTCAGCCAGCATAACCAGCTAGACCATGCTGGTCAGACCAGCATAACCAGCTAGACCATGCTGGTGAGCCAGCATAACCAGCTAGACCATGCTGGTCAGCCAGCATAACCAGCTAGACCATGCTGGTCAGACCAGCATAACCAGCTAGACCATGCTGGTCAGTCAGCATAACCAGCTAGACCATGCTGGTCAGACCAGCATAACCAGCTAGACCATGCTGGTCAGCCAGCATAACCAGCTAGACCATGCTGGTCAGCCAGCATAACCAGCTAGACCATGCTGGTCAGCCAGCTTAACCAGCTAGACCATGCTGGTCGGATAAAGTTGACCAGCACTGACCAGCACCGACCAGCTTGAAATGTATGCTGGTCTATGCTGGGGGTTTTAAGCTAGGAGGTGCTGTATTATCTCACCTGAATCAAAAGGGTTCACTTCTGGTTTCCAGGAGTCCACTGGTCCCACTGTGTGGAGGATTTTAAACAAGCTGAGCGTTAGCAAGGTCAAAGGCATAGCATAGCACTCACCCTTCTCAGGATATACTGTGTGTATAACACTTCATAACAATCAGGACAATATCTGGGACTGTTATCTGGGACTGTTATCTGGGACTGTTATCTGGGACTGTTATCTGGGACTGTTATCTGGGACTGTTATCTGGGACTGTTATCTGGGACTGTTATGACATATTATCACAATGGAAAGGCAAAGCAGCAGTCTACAGTGTGGCTTAGTCTCGTCCCCAGGCTCAATACTAGCTAACCCTGACCCAGTTTAGTGTAGTCTCGTCCCCAGGCTCAATACTAGCTAACCCTGACCCAGTTTAGTGTAGTCTCGTCCCCAGGCTCAATACTAGCTAACCCTGACCCAGTTTAGTGTAGTCTCGTCCCCAGGCTCAATACTAGCTAACCCTGACCCAGTTTAGTGTAGTCTCGTCCCCAGGCTCAATACTAGCTAACCCTGACCCAGTTTAGTGTAGTCTCGTCCCCAGGCTCAATACTAGCTAACCCTGACCCAGTTTAGTGTAGTCTCGTCCCCAAGCTCAATACTAGCTAAACCTGACCCAGTTTAGTGTACCCTCGTCCCCAGGCTCAATACTAGCTAACCCTAACCCACTTTAGTGTACCCTCGTCCCCAGGCTCAATACTAGCTAAACCTGACCCAGTTTAGTGTACTCTCGTCCCCAGGCTCAATACTAGCTAACCCTAACCCACTTTAGTGTACCCTCGTCCCCAGGCTCAATACTAGCTAACCCTAACCCACTTTAGTGTACCCTCGTCCCCAGGCTCAATACTAGCTAACCCTAACCCACTTTAGTGTACCCTCGTGCCCAGGCTCAATACTAACTGGCGGTGGACAACATTATGATTAGTACAACTAAAAATGGCAAACTTGAAACTTTAATGGCTACCGACCTCTAGAGTGGTGAATCTTTAAGAGCTACCCACCTAGAGCTACCCACCTCTAGAGTGGTGAATCTTTAAGAGCTACCCACCTAGAGCTACCCACCTCGAGTGTGGTGAAATTTAAGAGCTACCCACCTCTAGAGTGGTGAATCTTTAAGAGCTACCCACCTAGAGCTACCCACCTCGAGTGTGGTGAATCTTTAAGAGCTACCCACCTCTAGAGTGGTGAAATTTAAGAGCTACCCACCTAGAGCTACCCACCTAGAGCTACCCACCTCTAGAGTGGTGAAACTTTAAGAGCTACCCACCTAGAGCTACCCACCTGTAGTGTTTTGAATCTTTAAGAGCTACCCACCTCTAGTGTGAGTTGTGTCTTGTGGCTCGGGGTCTGTGGACTGGGGTGCTGGAAGATACAGACAGAGAATATAGATTCGTCATTGATCCAAAAAGGTGACCATTTTTCATTCAGCCAAATGTTTGGATGTGTGTAGTAGTATTTTCTGTTGGATGAGTTTGAAAAGCCTCATCCTGCAGGTCTCAGTCCTGTCGGTCTCATCCCCTGTCGGTCTCAGTCCTGTCGGTCCCTGTCGGTCTCAGCCCTGCAGGTCTCAGTCCTGTCGGTCTCAGTCCTGTCGGTCTCATCCTTGTCGGTCTCATCCCTGCCGGTCTCAGCCCTGCCGGTCTCAGCCCTGTCGGTCTCAGCCCTGCAAGTCTCAGTCCTGTCGGTCTTATCCCCTGTCTGTCTCAGCCCTGTCTGTCTCAGCCCTGTCTGTCTCAGCCCTGTCGGTCTCAGCCCTGTCGGTCTCATCCCTGTCGGTCTCAGCCCTGCAGGTCTCAGTCCTGTCGGTCTCATCCCTGTCGGTCTCATCCCTGTCGGTCTCATCCCTGTCGGTCTCATGCCTGTCTCATCTCAGTCCTGTCGGTCTCATCCCTGTCGGTCTCAGTCCTGTCGGTCTCAGTCCTGTCAGTCTCAGTCCTGTCGGCTCAATCCTGTCAGTCTCAGCCCTGTCTGTCTCATCCCTGTCTGTCTCATCCCTGTCTGTCTCATCCCTGTCTGTCTCAGCCCTGTCGGTCTCAGCCCTGTCGGTCTCATCCCCTGTCGGTCTCAGTCCTGTCGGTCTCAGCCCTGTCGGTCTCAGCCCTGTCGGTCTCAGCCCTGTCTGTCTCAGCCCTGTCGGTCTCAGCCCTGTCGGTCTCAGCCCTGTCGGTCTCATCCCTGTCGGTCTCATCCCTGTCGATCTCAGCCATGTCGGTCTCATCCCTGTCTGTCTCAGCCCTGTCGGTCTCATCCCTGTCTGTCTCAGCCCTGTCGGTCTCATCCCTGTCGGTCTCATCCCTGTCGGTCTCAGCCATGTCGGTCTCATCCCTGTCTGTCTCAGCCCTGTCTGTCTCATCCCTGTCGGTCTCAGCCCTGTCGATCTCAGCCCTGTCTGTCTCAGCCCTGTCTGTCTCAGCCCTGTCTGTCTCAGCCCTGTCTGTCTCATCCCTGTCGGTCTCAGCCCTGTCGATCTCAGCCATGTCGGTCTCATCCCTGTCTGTCTCAGCCCTGTCGGTCTCATCCCTGTCTGTCTCAGCCCTGTCGGTCTCATCCCTGTCGGTCTCATCCCTGTCGATCTCAGCCATGTCGGTCTCATCCCTGTCTGTCTCAGCCCTGTCTGTCTCATCCCTGTCGGTCTCAGCCCTGTCGATCTCAGCCCTGTCTGTCTCAGCCCTGTCTGTCTCAGCCCTGTCTGTCTCAGCCCTGTCTGTCTCATCCCTGTCTGTCTCAGCCCTGTCTGTCTCATCCCTGTCGGTCTCAGCCCTGTCGATCTCAGCCCTGTCTGTCTCAGCCCTGTCTGTCTCAGCCCTGTCGATCTCAGCCCTGTCTGTCTCAGCCCTGTCTGTCTCAGAAACCAGCTCTTCATTTAAGATGTAGATGCCTTCAACAGTTTCACCAAACCTAACCCTTACCCTAACCCAAAACTAACCCCAACCCCAACCCCAACATTTTCACCAACCCTAACCCCAACCCCCCCCCTAACCCTAACCCTAACCCCCCCTAACCCTAACTCCAACATTTTCACCAACCCTAACCGCAACCCTAACCCTAACCTTAACCCCTACCCCAACTCTAAACCCAACCCCAACCCTAACTCCAACATTTTCACCAACCCTAACCCTAACCCCTACCCCAACTCTAAACCCAACCCCAACCCTAACTCCAACATTTTCACCAACCCTAACCCTAACCCCCACCCTGATAGAACTAACCCCAACCCTAACCCCCACCCTGATAGAACTCACCACAACCCCAACGCTAACCCTATAGAACAGATGGGTCCAGGCACTATAATCTGCATCTCAATGTCCTGATCTGTAGATGCCAGTTGAGCTTGTGTCTTGTCGTGGGTCCGTAAAGAGCTTGGTTTGGTCTGTGTATTGGTGTGTCTTGTCCTGGGTCCGTAAAGAGCTTGGTTTGGTCTGTGTATTGGTGTGTCTTGTCGTGGGTCCGTAAAGAGCTTGGTTTGGTCTGTGTATTGGTGTGTCTTGTCGTGGGTCCGTAAAGAGCTTGGTTTGGTCTGTGTATTGGTGTGTCTTGTCGTGGGTCCGTAAAGAGCTTGGTTTGGTCTGTGTATTGGTGTGTCTTGTCGTGGGTCCGTAAAGAGCTTGGTTTGGTCTGTGTATTGGTGTGTCTTGTCGTGGGTCCGTAAAGAGCTTGGTTTGGTCTGTGCATTGGTGTGTCTTGTCGTGGGTCCGTAAAGAGCTTGGTTTGGTCTGTGTATTGGTGTGTCTTGTCGTGGGTCCGTAAAGAGCTTGGTTTGGTCTGTGTATTGGTGTGTCTTGTCGTGGGTCCGTAAAGAGCTTGGTTTGGTCTGTGTATTGGTGTGTCTTGTCGTGGGTCCGTAAAGAGCTTGGTTTGGTCTGTGTATTGGTGTGTCTTGTCGTGGGTCCGTAAAGAGCTTGGTTTGGTCTGTGTATTGGTGTGTCTTGTCGTGGGTCCGTAAAGAGCTTGGTTTGGTCTGTGTATTGGTGTGTCTTGTCGTGGGTCCGTAAAGAGCTTGGTTTGGTCTGTGCATTGGTGTGTCTTGTCGTGGGTCCGTAAAGAGCTTGGTTTGGTCTGTGTATTGGTGTGTCTTGGTAGGAGTACTGCGATGCACCAAAGCAAACCTTTAGAAAACACCCGAACCACACGGTGATGGACAATTCTTGTTTTACAAAATCAAACTTCACGAGCAAAATAAAGTGAATTGACTTAAAACAAGGTTTGATCCCAAAAATAAAGATTTTGATCAGCCACACCATACAGTATGTGATTGACTCATATTATATGTATGAACACAATCAAATCTTTATCTTTCAATGTATATAGGGTTGCACATTTCCAGTTAATTTTCCCAAAATTCCCAGGTTTTCCAGAAATCTCGGTTGGATGTTAAACGGAATCAGAAATGTCAAATTCCAACCAACGATTAAAAAAATAAAAATAAACATAAAATGAAAAAGAAACTTACGGTACTGTCCAAAGTTATAATACCAGCGTTCATACTCGGAGATATCAGGCCTGGGGTCGCGGGCTACACAGGAAAGGGTTTTTACATTACGTTAACTATGATGTTAGTATCACCACCGCGGGCATCATACTGGCTCAGGATGCACACATTTACATGCTTATGATTGGTCAGATCTGTGGCTAAACCAATCACAGACCAGGAAAAGAGAAGAACCTTTTAACCTGGGTCATGTTCATTAGGGCGCACCGTAGCAAAACAAATATAAGGGTTTCTTAATGGACAAGGGCAGGTTGTCCCTCCTTGTTTCAGTCCATTTATCTAAGCTTTGGTGCCTAGTGAATGTGACCCAGACTTATTCCCATATGTCTAGACTCTATGCCCTTAATGTAAACCATGCCACACGTCCTTCATATACCAGCGTTCTCATGTGGTAGACACATGGCATCTGGAGAGATATTGGCATGGAATATACTTACAGTGGAATCATAGTAAACTCATGCTCTACATGACACCTGAGTATATCAGTCAACATACCAGTATGGATTGATCTTTACATGCTACGTACACTGATATGAACAGATGTAGATATGTAGTCCCTGGTCCCTACACACAAGTTGTACAACGTATTGTAACGGTTGTGACACACAACAGAGAGTTTTTTTTTTTTTTTGTGGCACAAAAGTAATTACACAAGCACGGTGGAGAAAAGCACTCAGTGGTTGTTTAAACATTTTCTACACTCTGTCGTATCACAACCATATAAATTGTATCACAACCATTGAGTTAAATGTGTCGTATGCATCAGTTGTACAACCTGAGTGTGTTATGGTGCCCTCTGCGGTGCAGTACCGCGCTGCTCTGATAGGGGGCAGTAGAGGACGCCTGTGTTGTTGTACTGCAGTACTGCCTGCTGTGACTGCTGAGGTGGTGGTTACCTGACTTACCTGTCATCTCTGGCGCTGTCTCCGCCTCGCTCCATGTGTAGCCTGAATCTGGAGCTGCTTGACTTACGTCTGAATGTACAGCAGAGAGGGAAGACATATTAGTAAAAGACGCTTGATAAGAGTCGGGCTTAGTTCCATTTCAGTTCTGAATTACAAGAGTCGGGCTTAGTTCCATTTCAGTTCTGAATTCCAAGAGTCGGGCTTAGTTCCATTTCAGTTTTGAATTACAAGAGTCGGGCTTAGTTCCATTTCAGTTCTGAATTCCAAGAGTCGGGCTTAGTTCCATTTCAGTTCTGAATTCCAAGAGTCGGGCTTAGTTCCATTTCAGTTATATTTGAAATACATTGGACCCAGGACACTTGTAGACAATTGACATGTATTGAAATGGATCTTGACCACTACTCTGGTGTACACTACCAGTCAAAAGTTTGGACACAGTTACTCATTCCAGGGTTTTACTTTATTTGTTACTATTTCTTACATTGTAGAATAAGAGTAAAGACATCAAAACGATGAAATAACGTATATTGAATCATGTAGTAACCAAAGAAGTGTTAAATAAATCAAAATATATTTTATATTTGAGATTCTTCAAAATGTTAACCCTTTGCCTTGATGACAGCTTTACACACTCTTGGTATTCTCTCAACCAGCTTCATGAGGTATTCACCTGGAATGGATTTAAATTAACAGGTGTGTGCCTTGTTAAGTTAATTTGTTGAATTTCTTTCCTTCTTAATGCATTTGAGCCAATCAGCTGTGTTGTGACAAGGTAAGGGGGTGGCGAATCGCATCTCTGCATGTCTGGCAGACATATCAGTGTGGATGACGGATCACCACCTCAAGCTGAACCTCGGCAAGACGGAGCTGCTCTTCCTCCCGGGGAAGGACTGCCCGTTCCATGATCTCGCCATCACGGTTGACAACTCCATTGTGTCCTCCTCCCAGAGCGCTAAGAACCTTGGCGTGATCCTGGACAACACCCTGTCGTTCTCAACTAACATCAAGGCGGTGGCCCGTTCCTGTAGGTTCATGCTCTACAACATCCGCAGAGTACGACCCTGCTTCACACAGGAAGCGGCGCAGGTCCTAATCCAGGCACTTGTCATCTCCCGTCTGGATTACTGCAACTCGCTGTTGGCTGGGCTCCCTGCCTGTGCCATTAAACCCCTACAACTCATCCAGAACGCCGCAGCCCGTCTGGTGTTCAACCTTCCCAAGTTCTCTCACGTCACCCCGCTCCTCCGCTCTCTCCACTGGCTTCCAGTTGAAGCTCGCATCCGCTACAAGACCATGGTGCTTGCCTACGGAGCTGTGAGGGGAACGGCACCTCAGTACCTCCAGGCTCTGATCAGGCCCTACACCCAAACAAGGGCACTGCGTTCATCCACCTCTGGCCTGCTCGCCACCCTACCACTGAGGAAGTACAGTTCCCGCTCAGCCCAGTCAAAACTGTTCACTGCTCTGGCCCCCCAATGGTGGAACAAACTCCCTCACGACGCCAGGACAGCGGAGTCAATCACCACCTTCTGGAGACACCTGAAACCCCACCTCTTTAAGGAATACCTAGGATAGGATAAGTAATCCTTCTCACCCCCCCCCTTTTAAGATTTAGATGCACTATTGTAAAGTGACTGTTCCACTGGATGTCATAAGGTGAATGCACCAATTTGTAAGTCGCTCTGGATAAGAGCGTCTGCTAAATGACTTAAATGTAATGTAAATGTATACAGAAGATAGCCCTATTTGGTAAAATACCATATTATGGCAAGAACAGCTAAAATAAGCAAAGATAAATGACAGTCCATTACTTTAGGACATGAAGGTCAGTCAATGGGGAACATTTCAAGAACTTTTAAAGCTTCTTCAAGTGCAGTCGCTAAAACCATCAAGCGCTTTGATGAAACTGGCTCTCATGAGGACCGCCACAGGAAAGGAAGACCCAGAGTTTCCTCTGCTGCAGAGGATAAGTTCATTAGAGAGTTAACTGGCTCTCATGAGGACCGCTACAGGAAAGGAAGACCCAGATTTACCTCTGCTGCAGAGGATCAGTTCATTAGAGAGTTAACTGGCTCTCATGAGCACCGCCACAGGAAAGGAAGACCCAGAGTTACCTCTGCTGCAGACAATAAGTTCATTAGAGTTAACTGGCTCTCATGATGACCGCCACAGGAAAGGAAGACCCAGAGTTACCTCTGCTGCAGACAATAAGTTCATTAGAGTTAACTGGCTCTCATGATGACCGCCACAGGAAAGGAAGACCCAGAGTTTCCTCTGCTGCAGAGGATCAGTTCATTAGAGAGTTAACTGGCTCTCATGAGGACCACCACAGGAAAGGAGACCCAGAGTTACCTCTGCTGCAGAGGATAAGTTCATTAGAGAGTTAACTGTCTCTCATGATGACCGCCACAGGAAAGGAGACCCAGAGTTACCTCTGTTGCAGACAATAAGTTCCTTAGAGTTAACTGGACCTCAGATTGCAGACTAAATAAATGCTTCACAGAGTTCAAGTAACAGACACATCTCATTGATCTCAACATCAATTGTTCAGAGGAGAATCAGTGTGTGAATCAGGCCTTCACGGTCGAAGTGCTGCAAAGACACCACTACTAAAGGACACCAATAAGATGAAGAGACTTGCTTGGGCCAAGAAACAAGAGCAATGGACATTAGACTGGTGGAATTTGCCCTTTGCCCTTTGAAATGTTTGGTTCCAACCGCCGTGTCTTTGTGAGATGCAGACTAGGTGAACGGATGATCTCTGCGTGTGTGGTTCCCAGCGTGAAGCATGGAGGAGGTGGTGTTATGGTGCTTTGCTGGTGACACTGTCTGTGATTTATTTAGAATTCAAGGGACACTTAACCAGCATGGCCACCACAGCATTCTGCAGTGATACGCCATCCCATCTGGTTTGGGTTTAGTGGAACTATCATTTGTTTATCTACAGGACAATGACCCAACACACCTCCCGGCTGTGTAAGGGCTATTTGACCAATAAGGAGAGTGATGGAGTTGATGACCTGGCCTCCACAATCCCCCGACCTCAACCCAATTGAGATGGTTTGGGATGAGTTGGACTGGAGAGTGAAGGAAAAGCAGCCAACAAGTGCTCAGCATATGTGGGAAATCCTTCGAGACTGATGGAAAAGCATTCCAGGTGAAGCTGGTTGAGAGAATGCCAAGAGTGTGCAAAACTGTCAATCAAGGCAAAAGGTGACTACTTTGAAGACTCTCAAATATAAAATATAATTTGATTTGTTTAACACTTTTTTGATTACTACATGATTCCATATGTGTTCGTTCATAGTTTTGATGTCTTATTCCACAATGTAGAAAATAGTCAAAAAAAAAATAAAGACAAAACAATTGAATCAGTAGGTGTGTCCAAGCTTTTGACTGGCAGAGGGATTAAAAGCCACAACACTCAGAATACAATAACTAGACGGGTTGATACTGTGAAACGTTTTACATGGTTTTACATGGTTTTACATGGTTTTACATGGTTTTACATGGTTTTACATGGTGCGTTATGAAGATACTTTAATCAAGTTAGTTTAGGATTTACATTATGCTTTGATTATGACCAATTTTAGCAGAATGTTAACTAGATTGGTTTTTGCATTGTTTCGTGTATTTAGTCTTTGTTATGAAGTATTTATGATCTGTTAAAGTATTCTTATTTAGGAGGAATGATTTTCCTCGTCTTTTAGTACCTGTTGGCCGTCTCGCTCCAGGGTACCAATCAGGTCGTGCGAAGGAAGTGGGCGGCCTATCCCTACGAGCCAAGGCTGAGAGGGGGAGGGGTAAGATTAGAATATTGCGTTCATGATGGTGTGAAGCAGTGTGATGATATGTTGTGATGTCATCACTCAATCTGACCAGTGTGTGTGTTTATATCATCACTCTGATCAGTGTGTGTGTGTTTATATCATCACTCTGACCAGTGTGTGTGTGTTTATATCATCACTCTGACCAGTGTGTGTGTGTTTATATCATCACTCTGATCAGTGTGTGTGTTTATATCATCACTCTGACCAGTGTGTGTGTGTTTATATCATCACTCTGACCAGTGTGTGTGTGTTTATATCATCACTATGACCAGTGTGTGTGTTTATATCATCACTCTGACCAGTGTGTGTGTGTTTATATCATCACTCTGATCAGTGTGTGTGTGTTTATATCATCACTCTGCCCAGTGTGTGTGTTTATATCATCACTCTGACCAGTGTGTGTGTGTTTATATCATCACTCTGACCAGTGTGTGTGTGTTTATATCATCACTCTGACCAGTGTGTGTGTTTATATCATCACTCTGACCAGTGTGTGTGTGTTTATATCATCACTCTGATCAGTGTGTGTGTTTATATCATCACTCTGACCAGTGTGTGTGTTTATATCATCACTCTGACCAGTGTGTGTGTTTATATCATCACTCTGACCAGTGTGTGTGTTTATATCATCACTCTGACCAGTGTGTGTGTTTATATCATCACTCTGACCAGTGTGTGTGTGTTTATATCATCACTCTGACCAGTGTGTGTGTGTTTATATCATCACTCTGACCAGTGTGTGTGTGTTTATATCATCACTATGACCAGTGTGTGTGTTTATATCATCACTCTGACCAGTGTGTGTGTTTATATCATCACTCTGATCAGTGTGTGTGTGTTTATATCATCACTCAACCCAGTGTGTGTGTTTATATCATCACTCTGACCAGTGTGTGTGTGTTTATATCATCACTATGACCAGTGTGTGTGTTTATATCATCACTCTGATCAGTGTGTGTGTGTTTATATCATCACTCTGATCAGTGTGTGTGTTTATATCATCACTCTGACCAGTGTGTGTGTTTATATCATCACTCTGATCAGTGTGTGTGTGTTTATATCATCACTCTGACCAGTGTGTGTTTATATCATCACTCTGATCAGTGTGTGTGTGTTTATATCATCACTCTGACCAGTGTGTGTGTGTTTATATCATCACTCTGATCAGTGTGTGTGTTTATATCATCACTCTGATCAGTGTGTGTGTTTATATCATCACTATGACCAGTGTGTGTGTTTATATCATCACTATGACCAGTGTGTGTGTTTATATCATCATTCTGACCAGTGTGTGTGTTTATATCATCACTATGACCAGTGTGTGTGTGTTTATATCATCACTCTGACCAGTGTGTGTTTATATCATCACTCTGATCAGTGTGTGTGTGTTTATATCATCACTCTGACCAGTGTGTGTTTATATCATCACTCTGATCAGTGTGTGTGTGTTTATATCATCACTCTGACCAGTGTGTGTGTGTTTATATCATCACTCTGACCAGTGTGTGTGTGTTTATATCATCACTCTGATCAGTGTGTGTGTTTATATCATCACTCTGACCAGTGTGTGTGTTTATATCATCACTATGACCAGTGTGTGTGTTTATATCATCACTATGACCAGTGTGTGTGTTTATATCATCACTCTGACCAGTGTGTGTGTTTATATCATCACTCTGACCAGTGTGTGTGTGTTTATATCATCACTCTGACCAGTGTGTGTTTATATCATCACTCTGACCAGTGTGTGTGTGTTTATATCATCACTCTGACCAGTGTGTGTGTGTTTATATCATCACTCTGACCAGTGTGTGTGTGTTTATATCATCACTCTGACCAGTGTGTGTGTGTTTATATCATCACTCTGACCAGTGTGTGTGTGTTTATATCATCACTCTGACCAGTGTGTGTGTGTTTATATCATCACTCTGATCAGTGTGTGTGTTTATATCATCACTCTGACCAGTGTGTGTGTTTATATCATCACTCTGATCAGTGTGTGTGTTTATATCATCACTATGACCAGTGTGTGTGTTTATATCATCACTCTGATCAGTGTGTGTGTGTTTATATCATCACTCTGACCAGTGTGTGTGTGTTTATATCATCACTCTGACCAGTGTGTGTGTGTTTATATCATCACTCTGACCAGTGTGTGTGTGTTTATATCATCACTCTGATCAGTGTGTGTGTTTATATCATCACTCTGACCAGTGTGTGTGTTTATATCATCACTATGACCAGTGTGTGTGTTTATATCATCACTCTGACCAGTGTGTGTGTTTATATCATCACTCTGATCAGTGTGTGTGTGTTTATATCATCACTCTGATCAGTGTGTGTTTATATCATCACTCTGATCAGTGTGTGTGTTTATATCATCACTCTGATCAGTGTGTGTGTGTTTATATCATCACTATGACCAGTGTGTGTGTTTATATCATCACTATGACCAGTGTGTGTGTGTTTATATCATCACTCTTCTCAAACAGCTGCAACTGTATATGCGTTTGTAAATCAAAACCTTTCTTGAGTTGGGCTCTGGGATGGTGCAACTGTTGAGAATGTAAGCCTATGGTTGTGTGGGAGGAAAGGGTTGAGTGTGTATGAGTGTGTGGGTGTATGTGCGTATCCCACAACTGTTGAGAAGGAGTAAAAGATGTTAGGGACAATAGAGGATGATTCACAACAATTGTTTGCTAATATAATAATTGCTTGTAATAATATAATTTTGGTAATGGTGAGACTGGTGAGAGGTAAAATCCTTTGCATAAATTTCCTGCATTACTACAAATATTAATAGCTAATTATGGAAAATAAGAAACAGGATTTAAAAAAATACATCTTTTGATGGCTACATATAATACAATTCGAGGTGAGGGCGATGGAAATGCATTTGGCTGTTGATCTACTTCTGTTCTGTAAATGGCACTGTGTGCTCTTTTCCAAGGATGGATCCCAGGGGGGTCTGCCGGGCATTGGGATGACGGCCCAGCTCGGGATGAGGAGGGCTTTCAGCGGGTGGAATGGTGGGGACCAATTGGAGGCTTACTTAGTAGCAATGCAAATATCATGGTACCGCTACAGTATACAGACACTCAATCATCACGTTACTTTTTAATGGTACGTTTACCAACATATATTTTGATAAATTGAATTGAAAGTTGTGTCTCATTATGATAGGTGGTGATATAAGTATAGCCAGTTGTAATTGTAATGGCCTAGCAGATAGTAAGAAAAGACCATCAGTATTTACCTGGCTAAAAGAGAAGGAATATAATATCTATTATTTACAGGAAACTCATTCAACAGTTTTAGATTAAGTTTTGTGGAAAAAGAACTAGGGGGACATATATTTCTCCCATGGGCAAAGAAATTGAAAAGGGTTGATGGTTTTAATTAACAATCATTTTGATCCAAATGTGCAAATTGTCGAAACAGATCCTCAAGGTAGATGGATGATTTTAAATATGTATGTCTATATAGGTATGTGTATGTATATACAGTGGGGCAAAAAAGTATTTAGTCAGCCACCAATTGTGCAAGTTCTCCCACTTTAAAAAGATGAGAGAGGCCCGTAATGTTCATCATAGGTACACTTCAAGTATGACAGACAAAATGAGAAAATAAGTATTTGGTCACCTACAAACAAGCAAGATTTCTGGCTCTCACAGACCTGTAACTTCTTCTTTAAGAGGCTCCTCTCTGTGTGTGTGTGTGTGTGTGTGTGTGTGTGTGTGTGTGTGTGTGTGTGTGTGTGTGTGTGTGTGTGTGTGTGTGTGTGTGTGTGTGTGTGTGTGTGTGTGTGTGTGTGTGTGTGTGTGTGTGTGTGTGTGTAATGTGCAGGGTTCATTAGAAAAAGAGAGGGGTCCCAGTTTGATTAATCACTACAAACTAACTTTCAGTAACTGTACTCAGATACATTAAGTGCAACAGGATCCTCAAGGTTTTGAGTAAATGGCAACAAGGTGGCTGTACACAGATATATTAAGTGCAACAGGATCCCTCAAAGGTTTTGAGTAAATGGCAACAAGGTGGCTGTGCACACTTACTGGGGTTGTTCTGTTGCTGCTGCTGGTTCCTCTCTGCTGGGACCATCTGTACAACTCGGTTGAAAGCTGCTCAGCAATGGGAGGGAGGGAGGGAGGGAGGGGGAGGGAGGGAGGGGAGGGAGGGAGGGAGGGAGGGAGGGAGGGAGGGAGGGAGGGAGGGGAGGGAGGGAGGGAGGGGGAGGGAGGGGAGGGAGGGGGGAGGGAGGGAGGGAGGGAGGGAGGGGAGGGAGGGAGGGAGGGAGGGGAGGGAGGGAGGGGAGGGAGGGAGGGAGGGAGGGAGGGAGGGAGAGAGGGAGAGAGGGAGAGAGGGGATGGAGAAATGAAGGCTAATCCATGAGAGAAATTGCCAAGAAACTGCAGATCTCGTACAAAGCTGTACTACTCCCTTCACAGAACAGTGCAAACTGTCTCTAACCAGAATAGAAAGAGGAGTGGGAACAAGAATAGACTGATGAGTTTCAGAAGAAAGTTATTTGTTTCTAGCCATTTTGAGCCTGTAATCAGGCCCCTATCTAATAACCCAGGTAGGCCCCTATCTAATAACCCAGGGAGGCCCCTACCTAATAACCCAGGGAGGCCCCTACCTAATAACCCAGGGAGGCCCCTACCTAATAACCCAGGGAGGCCCCTACCTATAACCCAGGGAGGCCCCTACCTAATAACCCAGGGAGGCCCCTACCTATAACCCAGGGAGGCCCCTACCTAATAACCCAGGGAGGCCCCTACCTAATAACCCAGGGAGGCCCCTACCTAATAACCCAGGGAGGCCCCTACCTATAACCCAGGGAGGCCCCTACCTATAACTCAGGGAGGCCCCTACCTAATAACCCAGTGAGGCCCCTAACTAATAACCTCATAACCCAGGCTGGCCCCTACCTAATAACCTCATAACCTAGGGAGGCCCCTACCTAATAACCTCATAACCCAGGGAGGCCCCTACCTAATAACCTCATAACCCAGGGTGGCCCCTACCTAATAACCTCTAACCCAGGGAGGCCCCTACCTAATAACCCAGGGAGGCCCCTACCTAATAACCCAGGGAGGCCCCTACCTATAACCCAGGGAGGCCCCTACCTATAACTCAGGGGGCCCCTACCTAATAACCCAGGGTGGCCCCTACCTAATAACCTCTAACCCAGGGAGGCCCCTACCTAATAACCCAGGGAGGCCCCTACCTAATAACCCAGGGAGGCCCCTACCTAATAACCTCTAACCCAGGGAGGCCCCTACCTAATAACCCAGGGAGGCCCCTACCTAATATTCCAGGGAGGCCCCTACCTAATATTCCAGGGAGGCTCCTACCTAATAACCCAGGGAGGCCCCTACCTCTGACCCAGGGAGGCCCCTACCTAATAACACAGGGAGGCCCCTACCTCTAACCCAGGGAGGCCCCTACCTCTAATCCAGGGAGGCCCCTACTTAATAACCCAGGGAGGCCCCTACCTCTAACACAGGGAGGCCCCTACCTCTAACCCAGGGAGGCCCCTACCTCTAACCCAGGGAGGCCCCTACCTAATAACCCAGGGAGGCCCCTACCTCTAACCCAGGGAGGCCCCTACCTAATAACCCAGGGAGGCCCCTACCTAATAACCCAGGGAGGCCCCTACCTCTAACCCAGGGAGGCCCCTACCTCTAACCCAGGGAGGCCCCTACCTAATAACCCAGGGAGGCCCCTACCTCTAATCCAGGGAGGCCCCTACCTAATAACCCAGGGAGGCCCCTACCTCTAATCCAGGGAGGCCCCTACCTAATAACCCAGGGAGGCCCCTACCTCTAACCCAGGGAGGCCCCTACCTACTAACCCAGGGAGGCCCCTACCTACTAACCCAGGGAGGCCCCTACCTCTAACCCAGGGAGGCCCCTACCTAATAACCCAGGGAGGCCCCTACCTCTAACCCAGGGAGGCCCCTACCTCTAATCCAGGGAGGCCCCTACCTAATAACCCAGGGAGGCCCCTACCTCTAACCCAGGGAGGCCCCTACCTAATAACCCAGGGAGGCCCCTACCTCTAACCCAGGGAGGCCCCTACCTAATAACCCAGGGAGGCCCCTACCTCTAACCCAGGGAGGCCCCTACCTCTAACCCAGGGAGGCCCCTACCTAATAACCCAGGGAGGCCCCTACCTCTAATCCAGGGAGGCCCCTACCTAATAACCCAGGGAGGCCCCTACCTCTAACCCAGGGAGGCCCCTACCTAATAACCCAGGGAGGCCCCTACCTCTAACCCAGGGAGGCCCCAAGGCTGAGTTACTGTAAAGGGCTTTCTCAATCAAATGATTGATTGATGTGGGGGTGTGACAGCAGGTTTAGGGCTGGTTGTATCCTAGCATCGGGTGAGTTGTGGGGTGTCACCCTGCTGCCCCCGGTCTCACTACCTGTGTCTAGTCTGGGGGAAGGGGAGTGTCTAGGTTGGGGTTAGGGTGGGTTGAGGGTTGAGCTCTGACCTGTCCCAGAGTGGTGGCCGGGGACTGGTTGTCTCCTGATGGTAGGAGACCCGACAGCCTCTGGTCTCCTTAGACCTGTACCAAGCAGAGAGAACATCAGGGACTGAATCATAGACATAGAGTGCGTCCCAAATAGCGCCCTATTCCCCTAGTAGTGCACTATATAGGGGATATGGTGCTAATTAGGATGCAGTGGTTGTTTTTCTATGAAATGGACATAATGGCTTGTGTCCATTCCCATCAGATAACAGCGGATAGAATATAACAGACAGAGAATCCTTTAGAAATGTAAAATAATGAGGCTACATTGAACAACTAAAGCTATCCTCTATGTCTAATAAAAACATTAAGAAAACATCCCATATAAAACTAGACACTGTGAAACATCCCATATAAAACTAGACCCTGTGAAACATCCCATATAAAACTAGACACTGTAAAACATCCCATATAAAACTAGACCCTGTGAAACATCCCATATAAAACTAGACACTGTAAAACATCCCATATAAAACTAGACACTGTGAAACATCCCATATAAAACTAGACACTCTGAAACATCCCATATAAAACTAGACACTGTGAAACATCCCATATAAAACTAGACACTGTGAAACATCCCATATAAAACTAGACACTGTGAAACATCCCATATAAAACTAGACACTGTGAAACATCCCATATAAAACTAGACCCTGTGAAACATCCCATATAAAACTAGACACTGTGAAACATCCCATATAAAACTAGACACTGTGAAACATCCCATATAAAACTAGACACTCTGAAACATCCCATATAAAACTAGACCCTGTGAAACATCCCATATAAAACTAGACACTGTGAAACATCCCATATAAAACTAGACACTGTGAAACATCCCATATAAAACTAGACACTGTGAAACATCCCATATAAAACTAGACACTGTGAAACATCCCATATAAAACTAGACACTGTGAAACATCCCATATAAAACTAGACCCTGTGAAACATCCCATATAAAACTAGACCCTGTGAAACATCCCATATAAAACTAGACCCTGTGAAACATCCCATATAAAACTAGACACTGTAAAACATCCCATATAAAACTAGACACTCTGAAACATCCCATATAAAACTAGACACTCTGAAACATCCCATATAAAACTAGACACTCTAAAACATCCCATATAAAACTAGACACTGTGAAACATCCCATATAAAACTAGACACTCTGAAACATCCCATATAAAACTAGACACTCTGAAACATCCCATATAAAACTAGACACTGTAAAACATCCCATATAAAACTAGACACTGTGAAACATCCCATATAAAACTAAACTCTGTTATATACAGGGAGTGGTATACGATGCAGTACACTGCTAAACATTCAAGATGTTTGGCACAGTGATCAGATGTGTTGGGTATGTGAGAGTGAGAGTGAGAGGGGGGAGAGAGAGGGGGGGCGGGGGAGAGAGGGGGAGAGGGGAGAGGGGGGGAGAGGGAGGGGAGAGAGAGAGGGGGAGAGAGGGAGAGGGGGGAGAGAGGGGGGGGGGGGAGGAGAGGGGGGGAGGGGAGAGGGGGAGAGGGGGAGAGAGAGGAGAGAGAGGGGGAGAGAGGGATCACAGATAGGGCAGACTGACAGATAGGGATTAATCAGGACAACAGGATTCAGGGGATGAGAGGTCTAGTGGTATACAGACATAGAAACAGATACAGGACAGGAGGTGAATGGGCCACAGACTCAGACACAGACTCAGACACAGACTCAGAGTCTGGGTTAAGGACAACAGAACATGGACTGGTCCAGATCAGAACATTCCAGACCAGTTCCGGAACTCCACAGTGGATCTAGTAACCGTGGTACTATACAGACAGCTGTGCACATAGACACCAGAGGAACCGAGACTGGGGATTACAGCCCAGGCAGAGAAGAAAGAAAGGATTGAGAAAGATAACAAAAGAGAAGGGATATGAGAACATATAAACAAGAGGACAACTCCAGCAGT
The DNA here is from genome assembly GCF_023373465.1 of Oncorhynchus keta. Taxonomy (NCBI): domain Eukaryota; kingdom Metazoa; phylum Chordata; class Actinopteri; order Salmoniformes; family Salmonidae; genus Oncorhynchus; species Oncorhynchus keta. The sequence goes on along the minus strand of NC_068423.1, from coordinate 32,101,066 downwards.
GTGTGAAACAGACAGACAGACAGACAGACAGACAGACAGACAGACAGGGTGTAGAGGGAGGAGGACAGACAGGGTGTAGAGGGAGGAGGGCAGACAGGGTGTAGAGGGAGGAGGGCAGACAGGGTGTAGAGGGAGGAGGGCAGACAGGGTGTTGAGGGAGGAGGGCAGACGGTGTAGAGGGAGGAGGGCAGACGGTGTAGAGGGAGGAGGGCAGACGGTGTAGAGGGAGGAGGGCAGACGGTGTAGAGGGAGGAGGGCAGACGGTGTTGAGGGTGGAGGGCAGACGGTGTTGAGGGAGGAGGGCAGATGGTGTAGAGGGAGGAGGGCAGACAGGGTGTAGAGGGAGGAGGGCAGACGGTGTAGAGGGAGGAGGGCAGACGGTGTAGAGGGAGGAGGGCAGACGGTGTAGACGGGAGGAGGGCAGACGGTGTAGAGGGAGGAGGACAGACAGGGTGTAGAGGGAGGAGGGCAGACAGTGTAGAGGGTGGAGGGCAGACAGGGTGTAGAGGGAGGAGGACAGACAGGGTGTAGAGGGAGGAGGGCAGACAGGGTGTAGAGGGAGGAGGGCAGACGGTGTAGAGGGAGGAGGGCAGACAGGGTGTAGAGGGAGGAGGGCAGACAGGGTGTAGAGGGAGGAGGGCAGACGGTGTAGAGGGAGGAGGGCAGACGGTGTAGAGGGAGGAGGGCAGACGGTGTAGAGGGAGGAGGGCAGACAGTGTAGAGGGAGGAGGGCAGACAGGGTGTAGAGGGAGGAGGGCAGACAGGGTGTAGAGGGAGGAGGGCAGACAGGGTGTAGAGGGAGGAGGGCAGACGGTGTAGAGGGAGGAGGGCAGACGGTGTAGAGGGAGGAGGGCAGACGGTGTAGAGGGAGGAGGGCAGACGGTGTAGAGGGAGGAGGGCAGACGGTGTAGAGGGAGGAGGGCAGACAGGGTGTAGAGGGAGGAGGGCAGACAGAGGACCACAGACAGATGACTACAGAGGACCACAGACAGATGACTACAGAGGACCACAGACAGAGGACTACAGACAGAGGACCACAGACAGAGGACCACAGACAGAGGACCACAGACAGAGGACCACAGACAGAGGACCACAGACAGAGGACTACAGACAGAGGACTACAGACAGAGGACTACAGACAGAGGACCACAGACAGAGGACTACAGACAGAGGACTACAGACAGAGGACTACAGACAGAGGACTACAGACAGAGGACCACAGACAGAGGACTACAGACAGAGGACTACAGACAGAAGACTACAGACAGAGGACTACAGACAGAGGACTACAGACAGAGGACTACAGACAGAGGACTACAGACAGAGGACTACAGACAGAGGACCACAGACAGAGGACCACAGACAGAGGACCACAGACAGAGGACCACAGACAGAGGACCACAGACAGAGGACTACAGACAGAGGACTACAGAGGACCACAGACAGAGGACTATAGACAGAGGACCATAGACAGAGGACTACAGACAGAGGACTACAGACAGAGGACTACAGACAGAGGACTACAGACAGAGGACTACAGACAGAGGACCACAGACAGAGGACCACAGACAGAGGACCACAGACAGAGGACCACAGACAGCGGACCACAGACAGAGGACCACAGACAGATGACTACAGAGGACTACAGACAGAGGACTACAGACAGAGGACTACAGACAGATGGACAGATGACTACAGACAGATGACTACAGACAGATGACTACAGACAGAGGACTACAGACAGAGGACTACAGACAGAGGACTATAGACAGAGGACTACAGACAGAGGATGACATCAGGATGACATCAGGATGATTTCGACGGTGTGATTACCTGCTTTGGCTCGTGATGGAAACCTACTGGTGTAGGTACCGCCTCTGATTGCTTTGAATAAGACATTTACACCGGTTTACACACGTCAAAGAGATGCTCATTTCAGTTTTTTTTTTACCCTAGCACTACACAGATGATTTGAATAATCAACGCTTGAAGATTGGATGTTCATTTGATGAAGCTTTGTAGAACTAGGGCAATAGAACAAAACATCTAATACTATAAGTAACTAATACTACATCTAATACTGTAAGTTACTAATACTACATCTAATACTATAAGTAACTAATACTACATCTAATACTATAAGTTACTAATACTACATCTAATACTATAAGTAACTAATACTTCATCTAATTCTATAAGTTACTAATATGACATCAAATACTATAAGTTACTAATATGACAGCTAATACTATAAGTAACTAGTATTACATCTAATACTATAAGTTACTAATACTGCACCTAATACTATAAGTAACTAATACTACATCTAATACTATAAGTTGCTCATACTACATATAATACTATAAGTTACTAATACTACATCTACTACTATAAGTAACTAATACTACAGATACAAATATAAGTAACTAACTACTGCATCTAATACTATAAGTAAGTAATATAAGTAACTGACTACTGCATCTAATACTATAAGTAAGTAATATAAGTAACTGACTACTGCATCTAATACTATAAGTAAGTAATATAAGTAACTGACTACTGCATCTAATACTATAAGTAAGTAATATAAGTAACTAACTACTGCATCTAATACTATAAGTAAGTAATATAAGTAACTGACTACTGCATCTAATACTATAAGTAAGTAATATAAGTAACTAACTACTGCATCTAATACTATAAGTAAGTAATATAAGTAACTAACTACTGCATCTAATACTATAAGTAAGTAATATAAGTAACTAACTACTGCATCTAATACTATAAGTAAGTAATATAAGTAACTGACTACTGCATCTAATACTATAAGTAAGTAATATAAGTAACTGACTACTGCATCTAATACTATAAGTAAGTAATATAAGTAACTGACTACTGCATCTAATACTATAAGTAAGTAATATAAGTAACTAACTACTGCATCTAATACTATAAGTAAGTAATATAAGTAACTGACTACTGCATCTAATACTATAAGTAAGTAATATAAGTAACTAACTACTGCATCTAATACTATAAGTAAGTAATATAAGTAACTGACTACTGCATCTAATACTATAAGTAAGTAATATAAGTAACTAACTACTGCTTACGTAGAACAAATGAAAGTTGGAACATACCTTGGGCTGTCACCTTTCCGTGGCCATTCTGTGACTGCCCTATAGAGGCAATGTTGAGAATAACATCATGTGTACTTTGAACATTACAATCTTGGAAATAACTGTAGCACTACTTTCTAAGACAACGACAGCAACAGCAACAGCGACAACACGTGACAACAACAACAACGACGACAACAACAACAGCAACAACAACAACAGCAACAACAACAACAGCAACAACAACACCAACAACAACAACAACTAGTGACAACATCAACAACAAACAACAGCGACAACAACAACAATGACGACGACAACAACAGCAACAACAGCAACAACACGTGACAACAACAACAACAACAACAACAACAACAACGACAACAACAACAACAACGACGACGACGACGACAGCGACAACAGCAACGACAACAACAACACGTGACAACAACAACAACAACAACAACAACAACAACAACAACAACGACAACAACAACAACAACGACAACGACGACGACAGCGACAACAACAACGACAACGACAACAACAACACGTGACAACAACAACAACAACAACAGCAACAACACGTGACAACAACAACAACAACAACAACAACAACAACAACGACGACGACCACAACGACAACGACGACGACGACAGCGACAACAACAACAACAACGACAACGACAACAACAACACGTGACAACAACAACAACAACAACAACAACGACGACAACGACAACAACAACACATTCTGTTGTTTCGGCCAAAGCCAGGGATGGTGCTGGATTAAGATTCATAAAGGAACTTAAAATAGAGCATCAAACAACTACCTTTACATTTTTCACCTTCAAACAATTACATTGAATAAACACTTAAATCACACAAGTTATGTCAAATAATTTGTGACAAACTTAACCTTTGAAATTGGTGCAATTGATAGCCGATTATGTTATCTTTAATCAAAGATGAAAGTAAGTTGAAGGTAATTTATTGATTCGTCGAGATCTATTTCTTAAAGAAAATAAAGCATTATCCTGATGGACATAAAACAACAAGACATCACGTGGATTAACATGGGTTACCGTGGGTTACCATGAGTTACCGTGGGTTACCGTGGGTTACCATGTAGGAAATAACGTGACAACACGAGACACGAGAGAGTCACACATAAACACCAGTGCAGGCCCCCCCCCCCGAACGAACAGCAGCCAACACACACTACAGACCTCCACAGTAAATAGCAGCAACCCATAACCAACCTACAGACCTCCACAGTAAATAGCAGCAACCCATAACCAACCAACCTACAGACCTCCACAGTAAATAGCAGTAACCCATAACCAACCAACCTACAGACCTCCACAGTAAATAGCAGTAACCCATAACCAACCAACCTACAGACCCCCACAGTAAATAGCAGCAACCCATAACCAACCAACCTACAGACCCCCACAGTAAATAGCAGTAACCCATAACCAACCAACCTACAGACCCCCACAGTAAATAGCAGTAACCCATAACCAACCTACAGACCCCCACAGTAAATAGCAGCAACCCATAACCAACCAACCTACAGACCCCCACAGTAAATAGCAGCAACCCATAACCAACCAACCTACAGACCCCCACAGTAAATAGCAGTAACCCATCACCAACCTACAGACCCCCACAGTAAATAGCAGTAACCCATAACCAACCTACAGACCCCCACAGTAAATAGCAGTAACCCATAACCAACCAACCTACAGACCCCCACAGTAAATAGCAGCAACCCATAACCAACCTACAGACCCCCACAGTAAATAGCAGTAACCCATAACCAACCTACAGACCCCCACAGTAAATAGCAGCAACCCATAACCAACCAACCTACAGACCCCCACAGTAAATAGCAGCAACCCATAACCAACCAACCTACAGACCTGCACAGTAAATAGCAGCAACCCATAACCAACCAACCTACAGACCCCACAGTAAATAGCAGCAACCCATAACCAACCAACCTACAGACCCCCACAGTAAATAGCAGCAACCCATAACCAACCAACCTACAGACCTGCACAGTAAATAGCAGCAACCCATCACCAACCAACCTACAGACCCCACAGTAAATAGCAGCAACCCATAACCAACCAACCTACAGACCTCCACAGTAAATAGCAGCAACCCATAACCAACCAACCTACAGACCCCACAGTAAATAGCAGCAACCCATAACCAACCAACCTACAGACCCCCACAGTAAATAGCAGTAACCCATAACCAACCTACAGACCTCCACAGTAAATAGCAGCAACCCATAACCAACCTACAGACCCCCACAGTAAATAGCAGCAACCCATAACCAACCAACCTACAGACCCCCACAGTAAATAGCAGCAACCCATAACCAACCAACCTACAGACCTCCACAGTAAATAGCAGCAACCCATCACCAACCTACAGACCCCCACAGTAAATAGCAGCAACCCATAACCAACCAACCTACAGACCTCCACAGTAAATAGCAGCAACCCATAACCAACCAACCTACAGACCTCCACAGTAAATAGCAGCAACCCATCACCAACCTACAGACCCCCACAGTAAATAGCAGCAACCCATAACCAACCAACCTACAGACCTCCACAGTAAATAGCAGCAACCCATCAACCAACCTACAGACCTCCACAGTAAATAGCAGCAACCCATAACCAACCAACCTACAGACCCCCACAGTAAATAGCAGCAACCCATAACCAACCAACCTACAGACCCCCACAGTAAATAGCAGCAACCCATAACCAACCAACCTACAGACCCCCACAGTAAATAGCAGCAACCCATAACCAACCAACCTACAGACCCCCACAGTAAATAGCAGCAACCCATCAACCAACCTACAGACCCCCACAGTAAATAGCAGTAACCCATAACCAACCAACCTACAGACCTGCACAGTAAATAGCAGCAACCCATAACCAACCAACCTACAGACCCCCACAGTAAATAGCAGCAACCCATCACCAACCAACCTACAGACCTCCACAGTAAATAGCAGCAACCCATAACCAACCAACCTACAGACCTCCACAGTAAATAGCAGTAACCCATAACCAACCAACCTACAGACCCCACAGTAAATAGCAGCAACCCATCACCAACCTACAGACCCCCACAGTAAATAGCAGCAACCCATAACCAACCTACAGACCCCCACAGTAAATAGCAGCAACCCATCACCAACCTACAGACCCCCACAGTAAATAGCAGCAACCCATCACCAACCAACCTACAGACCCACACAGTAAATAGCAGTAACCCATCACCAACCTACAGACCCCCACAGTAAATAGCAGTAACCCATAACCAACCAACCTACAGACCCCCACAGTAAATAGCAGCAACCCATCACCAACCTACAGACCCCCACAGTAAATAGCAGCAACCCATAACCAACCAACCTACAGACCCCACAGTAAATAGCAGTAACCCATCACCAACCTACAGACCCCCACAGTAAATAGCAGTAACCCATAACCAACCAACCAGACCTACAGACCCCCACAGTAAATAGCAGTAACCCATCACCAACCTACAGACCCCCACAGTAAATAGCAGTAACCCATAACCAACCAACCTACAGACCCCCACAGTAAATAGCAGTAACCCATCACCAACCTACAGACCCCCACAGTAAATAGCAGCAACCCATCACCAACCTACAGACCCCCACAGTAAATAGCAGCAACCCATAACCAACCAACCTACAGACCCCCACAGTAAATAGCAGCAACCCATCACCAACCTACAGACCCCCACAGTAAATAGCAGTAACCCATCACCAACCAACCTACAGACCCCCACAGTAAATAGCAGCAACCCATCACCAACCAACCTACAGACCCCCACAGTAAATAGCAGCAACCCATCACCAACCTACAGACCCCCACAGTAAATAGCAGCAACCCATCACCAACCAACCTACAGACCCCCACAGACCATCTGGCTGGACTTACTTGCACTGGAGGCTGCTGCTACAGACGCAAAGTACGGATGACTGCTGTCTGGATCAGAGCGATAGAGATGGTCAACCCAGGGAGAGAGAGAGAGAGAGAGAGGGGGGGGGAGGTAGGAAGGTAGGAAGGTGGCGGAAGGGGGAGAAAGAGAGAGAGATGGTCAACCCAGTGAGAGAGAGAGAGAGAGAGAGAGAGAGAGAGAGGGGGGGAGGTAGGAAGGTGGAGGAAAGGGGAGAAAGAGTGAGAAATGAAAGGAGGGAGCGAGAGAAAGAGAAAGAGAAAGAGAAAGAGAGGGGGAGGGAGATCCCCCCCGGGAGGGAGATCCCCCCCCACATACCTGTCCCATGTGATGTGCAGTTAAAGTAGCCAGGTGTCTCTTATCGATGCCTAATAATCATCATCTGACTGTGTGTTCATTTGACTTGAGTGACGAGATAAATCTTGACGAGATGAAATATTAAACAGAGAATCACGGGGAGACAGAGCTCTCACTCCCTGATCTAATGTGGTTTCAGAACGGACGGCATCACAACAATGTACAAATCAGCATTAGCCAATCAGGATTGGTATTACTGGATCAGTTCTTACATTAGCCAATCAGGATTGGTATTACTGGATCAGTTCTTACATTAGCCAATCAGGATTGGTATTACTGGATCAGTTCTTACATTAGCCAATCAGGATTGGTATTACTGGATCAGTTCTTACATTAGCCAATCAGGATTGGTATTACTGGATCAGTTCTTACATTAGCCAATCAGGATTGGTATTACTGGATCAGTTCTTACATTAGCCAATCAGGATTGGTATTACTGGATCAGTTCTTACATTAGCCAATCAGGATTGGTATTACTGGATCAGTTCTTACATTAGCCAATCAGGATTGGTATTACTGGATCAGTTCTTACATTAGCCAATCAGGATTGGTATTACTGGATCAGTTCTTACATTAGCCAATCAGGATTGGCATTACTGGATCAGTTCTTACATTAGCCAATCAGGATTGGTATTACTGGATCAGTTCTTACATTAGCCAATCAGGATTGGTATTACTGGATCAGTTCTTACATTAGCCAATCAGGATTGGTATTACTGGATCAGTTCTTACATTAGCCAATCAGGATTGGCATTACTGGATCAGTTCTTACATTAGCCAATCAGGATTGGTATTACTGGATCAGTTCTTACATTAGCCAATCATGATTGGTATTACTGGATCAGTTCTTACATTACCCAATCAGGATTGGCATTACTGGATCAGTTCTTACATTAGCCAATCAGGATTGGCATTACTGGATCAGTTCTTACATTAGCCAATCAGGATTGGCATTACTGGATCAGATCTTACATTAGCCAATCAGGATTGGTATTACTGGATCAGTTCTTACATTAGCCAATCAGGATTGGTATTACTGGATCAGTTCTTACATTAGCCAATCAGGATTGGCATTACTGGATCAGTTCTTACATTAGCCAATCAGGATTGGCATTACTGGATCAGATCTTACATTAGCCAATCAGGATTGGCATTACTGGATCAGATCTTACATTAGCCAAACAGGATTGGTATTACTGGATCAGTTCTTACATTAGCCAATCAGGATTGGCATTACTGGATCAGTTCTTATATTAGCCAATCAGGATTGGCATTACTGGATCAGTTCTTACATTAGCCAATCAGGATTGGTATTACTGGATCCGTTCTTACATTAGCCAATCAGGATTGGCATTACTGGATCAGTTCTTACATTAGCCAATCAGGATTGGCATTACTGGATCAGTTCTTACATTAGCCAATCAGGATTGGCATTACTGGATCAGTTCTTACATTAGCCAATCAGGATTGGTATTACTGGATCAGTTCTTACATTAGCCAATCAGGATTGGTATTACTGGATCAGATCTTACATTAGCCAATCAGGATTGGTATTACTGGATCAGTTCTTACATTAGCCAATCAGGATTGGTATTACTGGATCAGTTCTTACATTAGCCAATCAGGATTGGTATTACTGGATCAGTTCTTACATTAGCCAATCAGGATTGGCAGTACTGGATCAGATCTTACATTAGCCAATCAGGGGATGCAGAGAAGGATGGAGTCAGTCATGTCACTCTGTATCTCAGTAAATACTCCTCTATACACATAACATAACATACATGGAGCCATACATTTAATCTGGAAGAAAAGTACATCAAATCAAACACATGTGCTTCTACACCTGTATTGCTTGCTGTTTGGGGTTTTAGGCTGGGTTTCTGTACGGCACTTTGAGATATCAGCTGATGTACGAAGGGCTTTATAAATACATTTGATTTGATTTTCATTTATTAAATCACATGTAATGTATATAAACCTGAAAGCACAATGTTTGTGTTTCTGAGTGTGTGTGTGACTCACCTGTATCCCTGGCTTTGTGGACAGCAGCGCGGGGCTTGGTTGTTGTAGTAGTGGTGGTGGGTGGGAGGGTTGTGGTGGTAGTGGGTGGAGGTGTGGTGGTGGTCGTAGTGGGTGGAGGTGTGGTAGTCCTGGTGGGTTCTGGTGTTGTAGCCGGCATTACGGTAGTGACCACAGGGGCTTTGGTCTCTTTCTGACCTGAAAAAGACGAGGAGAGGAGAGTGTGAGGAGGGGAGGGGAGGTAAGAGAGGGAAAAGGAGAGGAGAGGTGGAGGGGAAGTGAGGAAAGAGGGAGGAGGCGAGGAAGGAGGAGAGGAGGGGAGGGGAGAGAGATAAGGAGAGGAGAGAGAGAGATAAAGAGAAGAGGGGAGAGGGGAGAGAGGAGGGGAGAGGAGAGGTGGAGGGGAAGTGAGGAAAGAGGGAGGAGGCGAGGAAGGAGGCGAGGAGAGGAGAGGAGAGGAGAGGAGAGGAGAGGAGAGGAGAGGAGAGGAGAGGACAGGAGAGGAGAGGAGAGATAAAGTGTTGCTCTTTCTTTACCTGCATGTCTCCTATCAACCAGGTGTTCCTCTTTCTTTACCTGCATGTCTCCTATCAACCAGGTGTTCCTCTTTCTACACCTGCATGTCTCCTATCAACCAGGTGTTCCTCTTTCTTTACCTGCATGTCTCCTATCAACCAGGTGTTCCTCTATCTTTACCTGCATGTCTCCTATCAACCAGGTGTTCCTCTTTCTTTACCTGCATGTCTCCTATCAACCAGGTGTTCCTCTTTCTTTACCTGCATGTCTCCTATCAACCAGGTGTTCCTCTTTCTTTACCTGCATGTCTCCTATCAACCAGGTGTTCCTCTTTCTTTACCTGCATGTCTCCTATCAACCAGGTGTTCCTCTTTCTTTACCTGCATGTCTCCTATCAACCAGGTGTTCCTCTTTCTTTACCTGCATGTCTCCTATCAACCAGGTGTTCCTCTTTCTTTACCTGCATGTCTCCTATCAACCAGGTGTTCCTCTTTCTTTACCTGCATGTCTCCTATCAACCAGGTGTTCCTCTATCTTTACCTGCATGTCTCCTATCAACCAGGTGTTCCTCTTTCTTTACCTGCATGTCTCCTATCAACCAGGTGTTCCTCTTTCTTTACCTGCATGTCTCCTATCAACCAGGTGTTCCTCTATCTTTACCTGCATGTCTCCTATCAACCAGGTGTTCCTCTTTCTTTACCTGCATGTCTCCTATCAACCAGGTGTTCCTGTATCTTTACCTGCATGTCTCCTATCAACCAGGTGTTCCTCTTTCTTTACCTGCATGTCTCCTATCAACCAGGTGTTCCTCTTTCTTTACCTGCATGTCTCCTATCAACCAGGTGTTCCTCTTTCTTTACCTGCATGTCTCCTATCAACCAGGTGTTCCTCTATCTTTACCTGCATGTCTCCTATCAACCAGGTGTTCCTCTTTCTTTACCTGCATGTCTCCTATCAACCAGGTGTTGCTCTATCTTTACCTGCATGTCTCCTATCAACCAGGTGTTCCTCTTTCTTTACCTGCATGTCTCCTATCAACCAGGTGTTCCTCTTTCTTTACCTGCATGTCTCCTATCAACCAGGTGTTCCTCTTTCTTTACCTGCATGTCTCCTATCAACCAGGTGTTCCTCTTTCTTTACCTGCATGTCTCCTATCAACCAGGTGTTCCTCTTTCTACACCTGCATGTCTCCTATCAACCAGGTGTTCCTCTTTCTTTACCTGCATGTCTCCTATCAACCAGGTGTTCCTCTATCTTTACCTGAATGTCTCCTATCAACCAGGTGTTCCTCTATCTTTACCTGCATGTCTCCTATCAACCAGGTGTTCCTCTATCTTTACCTGCATGTCTCCGATCAACCAGGTGTTCCTCTATCTTTACCTGCATGTCTCCTATCAACCAGGTGTTCCTCTTTCTTTACCTGCATGTCTCCTATCAACCAGGTGTTCCTCTATCTTTACCTGCATGTCTCCTATCAACCAGGTGTTCCTCTATCTTTACCTGCATGTCTCCTATCAACCAGGTGTTCCTCTATCTTTACCTGCATGTCTCCAATCAACCAGGTGTTCCTCTATCTTTACCTGCATGTCTCCTATCAACCAGGTGTTCCTCTATCTTTACCTGCATGTCTCCTATCAACCAGGTGTTCCTCTTTCTTTACCTGCATGTCTCCTATCAACCAGGTGTTCCTCTATCTTTACCTGCATGTCTCCTATCAACCAGGTGTTTCTTTACCTGCAGGTCTCCTATCAACCAGGTGTTCCTCTATCTTTACCTGCATGTCTCCTATCAACCAGGTGTTCCTCTTTCTTTACCTGCATGTCTCCTATCAACCAGGTGTTCCTCTATCTTTACCTGCATGTCTCCTATCAACCAGGTGTTTCTTTACCTGCAGGTCTCCTATCAACCAGGTGTTCCTCTATCTTTACCTGCATGTCTCCTATCAACCAGGTGTTCCTCTATCTTTACCTGCATGTCTCCTATCAACCAGGTGTTCCTCTATCTTTACCTGCATGTCTCCTATCAACCAGGTGTTCCTCTTTCTTTACCTGCATGTCTCCTATCAACCAGGTGTTCCTCTATCTTTACCTGCATGTCTCCTATCAACCAGGTGTTCCTCTATCTTTACCTGCATGTCTCCTATCAACCAGGTGTTCCTCTATCTTTACCTGCATGTCTCCTATCAACCAGGTGTTCCTCTATCTTTACCTGCATGTCTCCTATCAACCAGGTGTTCCTCTTTCTTTACCTGCATGTCTCCTATCAACCAGGTGTTCCTCTATCTTTACCTGCATGTCTCCTATCAACCAGGTGTTCCTCTATCTTTACCTGCATGTCTCCTATCAACCAGGTGTTCCTCTTTCTTTACCTGCATGTCTCCTATCAACCAGGTGTTCCTCTATCTTTACCTGCATGTCTCCTATCAACCAGGTGTTCCTCTATCTTTACCTGCATGTCTCCTATCAACCAGGTGTTCCTCTATCTTTACCTGCATGTCTCCTATCAACCAGGTGTTCCTCTATCTTTACCTGCATGTCTCCTATCAACCAGTGTGTTCCTCTATCTTTACCTGCATGTCTCCTATCAACCAGGTGTTCCTCTATCTTTACCTGTCTCCATGTCTCCTATCAACCAGGTGTTCCTCTATCTTTACCTGCATGTCTCCTATCAACCAGGTGTTCCTCTTTCTTTACCTGCATGTCTCCTATCAACCAGGTGTTCCTCTTTCTTTACCTGCATGTCTCCTATCAACCAGGTGTTCCTCTTTCTTTACCTGCATGTCTCCTATCAACCAGGTGTTCCTCTTTCTTTACCTGCATGTCTCCTATCAACCAGGTGTTCCTCTTTCTTTACCTGCATGTCTCCTATCAACCAGGTGTTCCTCTTTCTTTACCTGCATGTCTCCTATCAACCAGGTGTTCCTCTTTCTTTACCTGCCCTCTCCTATCAACCAGGTGTTCCTCTTTCTTTACCTGCATGTCTCCTATCAACCAGGTGTTCCTCTATCTTTACCTGCATGTCTCCTATCAACCAGGTGTTCCTCTTTTTCTTTACCTGCATGTCTCCTATCAACCAGGTGTTCCTTTCTTTCTTTACCTGCATGTCTCTATCAACCAGGTGTTCCTCTATCTTTACCTGCATGTCTCCTATCAACCAGGTGTTCCTCTTTCTTTACCTGCATGTCTCCTATCAACCAGGTGTTCCTCTATCTTTACCTGCATGTCTCCTATCAACCAGGTGTTCCTCTTTCTTTACCTGCATGTCTTCTATCAACCAGGTGTTCCTCTTTCTTTACCTGCATGTCTCCTATCAACCAGGTGTTCCTCTTTCTTTACCTGCATGTCTCCTATCAACCAGGTGTTCCTCTATCTTTACCTGCATGTCTCCTATCAACCAGGTGTTCCTCTTTCTTTACCTGCATGTCTCCTATCAACCAGGTGTTCCTCTATCTTTACCTGCATGTCTCCTATCAACCAGGTGTTCCTCTTTCTTTACCTGCATGTCTCCTATCAACCAGGTGTTCCTCTTTCTTTACCTGCATGTCTCCTATCAACCAGGTGTTCCTCTTTCTTTACCTGCATGTCTCCTATCAACCAGGTGTTCCTCTTTCTACACCTGCATGTCTCCTATCAACCAGGTGTTCCTCTTTCTACACCTGCATGTCTCCTATCAACCAGGTGTTCCTCTTTCTTTACCTGCATGTCTCCTATCAACCAGGTGTTCCTCTATCTTTACCTGAATGTCTCCTATCAACCAGGTGTTCCTCTATCTTTACCTGCATGTCTCCTATCAACCAGGTGTTCCTCTATCTTTACCTGCATGTCTCCGATCAACCAGGTGTTCCTCTATCTTTACCTGCATGTCTCCTATCAACCAGGTGTTCCTCTTTCTTTACCTGCATGTCTCTATCAACCAGGTGTTCCTCTATCTTTACCTGCATGTCTCCTATCAACCAGGTGTTCCTCTATCTTTACCTGCATGTCTCCTATCAACCAGGTGTTCCTCTATCTTTACCTGCATGTCTCCAATCAACCAGGTGTTCCTCTATCTTTACCTGCATGTCTCCTATCAACCAGGTGTTCCTCTATCTTTACCTGCATGTCTCCTATCAACCAGGTGTTCCTCTTTCTTTACCATGCATGTTCTCCTATCAACCAGGTGTTCCTCTATCTTTACCTGCATGTCTCCTATCAACCAGGTGTTCCTCTATCTTTACCTGCATGTCTCCTATCAACCAGGTGTTCCTCTATCTTTACCTGCATGTCTCCTATCAACCAGGTGTTCCTCTATCTTTACCTGCATGTCTCCTATCAACCAGGTGTTCCTCTATCTTTACCTGCATGTCTCCTATCAACCAGGTGTTTCTTTACCTGCATGTCTCCTATCAACCAGGTGTTCCTCTATCTTTACCTGCATGTCTCCTATCAACCAGGTGTTCCTCTATCTTTACCTGCATGTCTCCTATCAACCAGGTGTTCCTCTATCTTTACCTGCATGTCTCCTATCAACCAGGTGTTCCTCTTTCTTTACCTGCATGTCTCCTATCAACCAGGTGTTCCTCTATCTTTACCTGCATGTCTCCTATCAACCAGGTGTTCCTCTATCTTTACCTGCATGTCTCCTATCAACCAGGTGTTCCTCTATCTTTACCTGCATGTCTCCTATCAACCAGGTGTTCCTCTATCTTTACCTGCATGTCTCCTATCAACCAGGTGTTCCTCTTTCTTTACCTGCATGTCTCCTATCAACCAGGTGTTCCTCTATCTTTACCTGCATGTCTCCTATCAACCAGGTGTTCCTCTATCTTTACCTGCATGTCTCCTATCAACCAGGTGTTCCTCTTTCTTTACCTGCATGTCTCCTATCAACCAGGTGTTCCTCTATCTTTACCTGCATGTCTCCTATCAACCAGGTGTTCCTCTATCTTTACCTGCATGTCTCCTATCAACCAGGTGTTCCTCTATCTTTACCTGCATGTCTCCTATCAACCAGGTGTTCCTCTATCTTTACCTGCATGTCTCCTATCAACCAGGTGTTCCTCTATCTTTACCTGCATGTCTCCTATCAACCAGGTGTTCCTCTATCTTTACCTGCATGTCTCCTATCAACCAGGTGTTCCTCTATCTTTACCTGCATGTCTCCTATCAACCAGGTGTTCATCTTTCTTTACCTGCATGTCTCCTATCAACCAGGTGTTCCTCTATCTTTACCTGCATGTCTCCTATCAACCAGGTGTTCCTCTTTCTTTACCTGCATGTCTCCTATCAACCAGGTGTTCCTCTATCTTTACCTGCATGTCTCCTATCAACCAGGTGTTCCTCTATCTTTACCTGCATGTCTCCTATCAACCAGGTGTTCCTCTTTCTTTACCTGCATGTCTCCTATCAACCAGGTGTTCCTCTTCTTTACCTGCATGTCTCCTATCAACCAGGTGTTCCTCTATCTTTACCTGCATGTCTCCTATCAACCAGGTGTTCCTCTTTCTTTACCTGCATGTCTCCTATCAACCAGGTGTTCCTCTATCTTTACCTGCATGTCTCCTATCAACCAGGTGTTCCTCTATCTTTACCTGCATGTCTCCAATCAACCAGGTGTTCCTCTATCTTTACCTGCATGTCTCCTATCAACCAGGTGTTCCTCTATCTTTACCTGCATGTCTCTCCTATCAACCAGGTGTTCCTCTTTCTTTACCTGCATGTCTCCTATCAACCAGGTGTTCCTCTATCTTTACCTGCATGTCTCCTATCAACCAGGTGTTCCTCTATCTTTACCTGCATGTCTCCTATCAACCAGGTGTTCCTCTTTCTTTACCTGCATGTCTCCTATCAACCAGGTGTTCCTCTTTCTTTACCTGCATGTCTCCTATCAACCAGGTGTTCCTCTATCTTTACCTGCATGTCTCCTATCAACCAGTGTCCTTTCTTTACCTGCAGGTCTCCTATCAACCAGGTGTTCCTCTATCTTTACCTGCATGTCTCCTATCAACCAGGTGTTCCTCTATCTTTACCTGCATGTCTCCTATCAACCAGGTGTTCCTCTATCTTTACCTGCATGTCTCCTATCAACCAGGTGTTCCTCTTTCTTTACCTGCATGTCTCCTATCAACCAGGTGTTCCTCTATCTTTACCTGCATGTCTCCTATCAACCAGGTGTTCCTCTATCTTTACCTGCATGTCTCCTATCAACCAGGTGTTCCTCTATCTTTACCTGCATGTCTCCTATCAACCAGGTGTTCCTCTATCTTTACCTGCATGTCTCCTATCAACCAGGTGTTCCTCTTTCTTTACCTGCATGTCTCCTATCAACCAGGTGTTCCTCTATCTTTACCTGCATGTCTCCTATCAACCAGGTGTTCCTCTATCTTTACCTGCATGTCTCCTATCAACCAGGTGTTCCTCTTTCTTTACCTGCATGTCTCCTATCAACCAGGTGTTCCTCTATCTTTACCTGCATGTCTCCTATCAACCAGGTGTTCCTCTATCTTTACCTGCATGTCTCCTATCAACCAGGTGTTCCTCTATCTTTACCTGCATGTCTCCTATCAACCAGGTGTTCCTCTATCTTTACCTGCATGTCTCCTATCAACCAGGTGTTCCTCTATCTTTACCTGCATGTCTCCTATCAACCAGGTGTTCCTCTATCTTTACCTGCATGTCTCCTATCAACCAGGTGTTCCTCTATCTTTACCTGCATGTCTCCTATCAACCAGGTGTTCCTCTTTCTTTACCTGCATGTCTCCTATCAACCAGGTGTTCCTCTATCTTTACCTGCATGTCTCCTATCAACCAGGTGTTCCTCTTTCTTTACCTGCATGTCTCCTATCAACCAGGTGTTCCTCTTTCTTTACCTGCATGTCTCCTATCAACCAGGTGTTCCTCTATCTTTACCTGCATGTCTCCTATCAACCAGGTGTTCCTCTTTCTTTACCTGCATGTCTCCTATCAACCAGGTGTTCCTCTTTCTTTACCTGCATGTCTCCTATCAACCAGGTGTTCCTCTATCTTTACCTGCATGTCTCCTATCAACCAGGTGTTCCTCTTTCTTTACCTGCATGTCTCCTATCAACCAGGTGTTCCTCTTTCTTTACCTGCATGTCTCCTATCAACCAGGTGTTCCTCTTTCTTTACCTGCATGTCTCCTATCAACCAGGTGTTCCTCTATCTTTACCTGCATGTCTCCTATCAACCAGGTGTTCCTCTATCTTTACCTGCATGTCTCCTATCAACCAGGTGTTCCTCTATCTTTACCTGCATGTCTCCTATCAACCAGGTGTTCCTCTATCTTTACCTGCATGTCTCCTATCAACCAGGTGTTCCTCTTTCTTTACCTGCATGTCTCCTATCAACCAGGTGTTCCTCTATCTTTACCTGCATGTCTCCTATCAACCAGGTGTTCCTCTTTCTTTACCTGCATGTCTCCTATCAACCAGGTGTTCCTCTATCTTTACCTGCATGTCTCCTATCAACCAGGTGTTCCTCTTTCTTTACCTGCATGTCTCCTATCAACCAGGTGTTCCTCTATCTTTACCTGCATGTCTCCTATCAACCAGGTGTTCCTCTTTCTTTACCTGCATGTCTCCTATCAACCAGGTGTTCCTCTATCTTTACCTGCATGTCTCCTATCAACCAGGTGTTCCTCTATCTTTACCTGCATGTCTCCTATCAACCAGGTGTTCCTCTTTCTTTACCTGCATGTCTCCTATCAACCAGGTGTTCCTCTTTCTTTACCTGCATGTCTCCTATCAACCAGGTGTTCCTCTATCTTTACCTGCATGTCTCCTATCAACCAGGTGTTCCTCTTTCTTTACCTGCATGTCTCCTATCAACCAGGTGTTCCTCTATCTTTACCTGCATGTCTCCTATCAACCAGGTGTTCCTCTATCTTTACCTGCATGTCTCCTATCAACCAGGTGTTCCTCTATCTTTACCTGCATGTCTCCTATCAACCAGGTGTTCCTCTATCTTTACCTGCATGTCTCCTATCAACCAGGTGTTCCTCTTTCTTTACCTGCATGTCTCCTATCAACCAGGTGTTCCTCTATCTTTACCTGCATGTCTCCTATCAACCAGGTGTTCCTCTATCTTTACCTGCATGTCTCCTATCAACCAGGTGTTCCTCTTTCTTTACCTGCATGTCTCCTATCAACCAGGTGTTCCTCTATCTTTACCTGCATGTCTCCTATCAACCAGGTGTTCCTCTATCTTTACCTGCATGTCTCCTATCAACCAGGTGTTCCTCTATCTTTACCTGCATGTCTCCTATCAACCAGGTGTTCCTCTTCTTTACCTGCATGTCTCCTATCAACCAGGTGTTCCTCTATCTTTACCTGCATGTCTCCTATCAACCAGGTGTTCCTCTATCTTTACCTGCATGTCTCCTATCAACCAGGTGTTCCTCTTTCTTTACCTGCATGTCTCCTATCAACCAGGTGTTCCTCTATCTTTACCTGCATGTCTCCTATCAACCAGGTGTTCCTCTATCTTTACCTGCATGTCTCCTATCAACCAGGTGTTCCTCTATCTTTACCTGCATGTCTCCTATCAACCAGGTGTTCCTCTATCTTTACCTGCATGTCTCCTATCAACCAGGTGTTCCTCTTTCTTTACCTGCATGTCTCCTATCAACCAGGTGTTCCTCTATCTTTACCTGCATGTCTCCTATCAACCAGGTGTTCCTCTATCTTTACCTGCATGTCTCCTATCAACCAGGTGTTCCTCTTTCTTTACCTGCATGTCTCCTATCAACCAGGTGTTCCTCTATCTTTACCTGCATGTCTCCTATCAACCAGGTGTTCCTCTATCTTTACCTGCATGTCTCCTATCAACCAGGTGTTCCTCTATCTTTACCTGCATGTCTCCTATCAACCAGGTGTTCCTCTATCTTTACCTGCATGTCTCCTATCAACCAGGTGTTCCTCTATCTTTACCTGCATGTCTCCTATCAACCAGGTGTTCCTCTATCTTTACCTGCATGTCTCCTATCAACCAGGTGTTCCTCTATCTTTACCTGCATGTCTCCTATCAACCAGGTGTTCCTCTTTCTTTACCTGCATGTCTCCTATCAACCAGGTGTTCCTCTATCTTTACCTGCATGTCTCCTATCAACCAGGTGTTCCTCTTTCTTTACCTGCATGTCTCCTATCAACCAGGTGTTCCTCTTTCTTTACCTGCATGTCTCCTATCAACCAGGTGTTCCTCTATCTTTACCTGCATGTCTCCTATCAACCAGGTGTTCCTCTTTCTTTACCTGCATGTCTCCTATCAACCAGGTGTTCCTCTTTCTTTACCTGCATGTCTCCTATCAACCAGGTGTTCCTCTATCTTTACCTGCATGTCTCCTATCAACCAGGTGTTCCTCTTTCTTTACCTGCATGTCTCCTATCAACCAGGTGTTCCTCTATCTTTACCTGCATGTCTCCTATCAACCAGGTGTTCCTCTTTCTTTACCTGCATGTCTCCTATCAACCAGGTGTTCCTCTATCTTTACCTGCATGTCTCCTATCAACCAGGTGTTCCTCTATCTTTACCTGCATGTCTCCTATCAACCAGGTGTTCCTCTTCTTTACCTGCATGTCTCCTATCAACCAGGTGTTCCTCTTTCTTTACCTGCATGTCTCCTATCAACCAGGTGTTCCTCTATCTTTACCTGCATGTCTCCTATCAACCAGGTGTTTCTTTACCTGCATGTCTCCTATCAACCAGGTGTTCCTCTATCTTTAGGTCTCCTATCAACCAGGTGTTCCTCTATCTTTACCTGCATGTCTCCTATCAACCAGGTGTTCCTCTATCTTTACCTGCATGTCTCCTATCAACCAGGTGTTCCTCTATCTTTACCTGCATGTCTCCTATCAACCAGGTGTTCCTCTTTCTTTACCTGCATGTCTCCTATCAACCAGGTGTTCCTCTATCTTTACCTGCATGTCTCCTATCAACCAGGTGTTCCTCTATCTTTACCTGCATGTCTCCTATCAACCAGGTGTTCCTCTATCTTTACCTGCATGTCTCCTATCAACCAGGTGTTCCTCTATCTTTACCTGCATGTCTCCTATCAACCAGGTGTTCCTCTTTCTTTACCTGCATGTCTCCTATCAACCAGGTGTTCCTCTATCTTTACCTGCATGTCTCCTATCAACCAGGTGTTCCTCTATCTTTACCTGCATGTCTCCTATCAACCAGGTGTTCCTCTTTCTTTACCTGCATGTCTCCTATCAACCAGGTGTTCCTCTATCTTTACCTGCATGTCTCCTATCAACCAGGTGTTCCTCTATCTTTACCTGCATGTCTCCTATCAACCAGGTGTTCCTCTATCTTTACCTGCATGTCTCCTATCAACCAGGTGTTCCTCTATCTTTACCTGCATGTCTCCTATCAACCAGGTGTTCCTCTATCTTTACCTGCATGTCTCCTATCAACCAGGTGTTCCTCTATCTTTACCTGCATGTCTCCTATCAACCAGGTGTTCCTCTATCTTTACCTGCATGTCTCCTATCAACCAGGTGTTCCTCTTTCTTTACCTGCATGTCTCCTATCAACCAGGTGTTCCTCTATCTTTACCTGCATGTCTCCTATCAACCAGGTGTTCCTCTTTCTTTACCTGCATGTCTCCTATCAACCAGGTGTTCCTCTTTCTTTACCTGCATGTCTCCTATCAACCAGGTGTTCCTCTATCTTTACCTGCATGTCTCCTATCAACCAGGTGTTCCTCTTTCTTTACCTGCATGTCTCCTATCAACCAGGTGTACCTCTTTCTTTACCTGCATGTCTCCTATCAACCAGGTGTTCCTCTATCTTTACCTGCATGTCTCCTATCAACCAGGTGTTCCTCTTTCTTTACCTGCATGTCTCCTATCAACCAGGTGTTCCTCTATCTTTACCTGCATGTCTCCTATTAACCAGGTGTTCCTCTAACTTTACCTGCATGTCTCCTATCAACCAGGTGTTCCTCTATCTTTACCTGCATGTCTCCTATCAACCAGGTGTTCCTCTTTCTTTACCTGCATGTCTCCTATCAACCAGGTGTACCTCTTTCTTTACCTGCATGTCTCCTATCAACCAGGTGTTCCTCTATCTTTACCTGCATGTCTCCTATCAACCAGGTGTTCCTCTTTCTTTACCTGCATGTCTCCTATCAACCAGGTGTTCCTCTATCTTTACCTGCATGTCTCCTATTAACCAGGTGTTCCTCTATCTTTACCTGCATGTCTCCTATCAACCAGGTGTTCCTCTTTCTTTACCTGCATGTCTCCTATCAACCAGGTGTTCCTCTATCTTTACCTGCATGTCTCCTATCAACCAGGTGTTCCTCTATCTTTACCTGCATGTCTCCTATCAACCAGGTGTTCCTCTTTCTTTACCTGCATGTCACCTATCAACCAGGTGTTCCTCTATCTTTACCTGCATGTCTGTTATTTTGTTTAACTTGATTTGACAAACTACTGCACATAAAACAGCTCCATAACCATGTTTGTCATTTTTACGTACATTCCGTAATTAAAAACTCCATCTCACCTGTTTTGCTGTAGGTAGGTCTCGAGGGAATATAGTCCAGAGAAGATGGATAGATGACTCCTTTCTTTGGCTTACCAACTAAGACAACAACAACAATTCAGAAATGGATCAGGCAACATTTGGAGGTCGTACGCACAGTGGCTGATAATGTTTCTACTGTGTTATCAGAAGGAATCAGTAGCCTGGCCTGGCAAAACATGTGGTACAAGAGCAAGCTAAGCTAGGCTTCATGAGCTAAGCTAGGCTTCATGAGCTAAGCTAGGCTACATGAGCTCATCTAGGCTACATGAGCTAAACCAGGCTACATGAGCTAAGCTGGGCTACATGACATAAGTTAGGCTACATGAGCTAAGCTAGGCTACATGAGCTAAGCTGGGCTACATGAGCTAAGCTGGGCTACATGAGCTAAGCTAGGCTACATGAACTAAGCTGGGCTACATGAGCTAAGCTAGGCTACATGAGCTAAGCTGGGCTACATGAGCTAAGCTAGGCTACATGAGCTAAGCTGGGCTACATGAGCTAAGCTAGGCTACATGAGTTAAGCTGAGCTACATGAGCTAAGCTGGGCTACATGAGCTAAGCTAGGCTACATGAGCAAAGCTGGGCTACATGAGCGAAGCTAGGCTACGGGAGCCTGCCTTGTTAGCCAGGCTAAGATCGATTGGTTAATTGATTGATTACCTGAGACAACGAAGGACTCTCTCCACTTGGGCAGAGACAGAGATCGGAGCCCGTGGGAGTTAGAGCCTTTATAGATGTTCTGTCCAGCCATCTTCCTAACAATCACTTTACCCCCTGAGTTAGTGATGACACCGCTGTAGACAAAAACAACACCATCACACACATATTTCTATAAAACCATAAAACGCAGCTTCTAAAAACTCTTGCACACTGTCCAAACAATGCCCACCCAACTTGAATTGGAGGAAGGCAAGGGCAAGAATACTACAGTACTTAACTGACCTGTGTATGGTGTTGTAGTGAACCCATACTGACCTGTGTATGGTGTTGTAATGAACCCATACTGACCTGTGTGTGGTGTTGTACTGACCTGTGTATGGTGTTGTACTGACCTGTGTGTGGTGTTGTACTGACCTGTGTATGGTGTTGTAGTGACCTGTGTGTGGTGTTGTAGTGACCTGTGTATGGTGTTGTAGTGACCTGTGTATGGTGTTGTACTGACCTGTGTATGGTGTTGTAGTGACCCCATACTGACCTGTGTATGGTGTTGTAGTGACCTGTGTATGGTGTTGTAGTGACCCCATACTGACCTGTGTATGGTATTGTAGTGACCTGTGTATGGTGTTGTAGTGACCCCATACTGACCTGTGTATGGTGTTGTAGTGACCCCATACTGACCTGTGTATGGTGTTGTAGTGACCTGTGTATGGTGTTGTAGTGACCCCATACTGACCTGTGTATGGTATTGTAGTGACCTGTGTATGGTGTTGTAGTGACCCCATACTGACCTGTGTATGGTGTTGTACTGACCTGTGTATGGCAGCGTTACAGATGCTGGAGATGGAAGCGAAGACTCCTGTCCCATAAACCTGACTTTTTGTCTGTTTACAGTCAGATGGGCATTTAGCTATGAATTCTGGGAGGTTGATCTTCCCCGCCCGGACGTCACACTCTATGGCTGGAACCACTGGAGAGGAGAGGAGGGGAGGGGTCAGGATATGACAGGAAGAATCAGTATGGAGGAGGGGAGGGGTCAGGACATGACAGAGAGAATCAGTATAGAGGAGGGGAGGGGTCAGGACATGACAGGAAGAATCAGTATAGAGGAGGGGAGGGGTCAGGACATGACAGGAAGAATCAGTATAGAGGAGGGGAGGGGTCAGGACATGACAGGAAGAATCAGTATGGAGGAGGGGAGGGGTCAGGACATGACAGAGAGAATCAGTATAGAGGAGGGGAGGGGTCAGGACATGACAGGGAGAATCAGTATAGAGGAGGGGAGGGGTCAGGACATGACAGGAAGAATCAGTATAGAGGAGGGGAGGGGTCAGGACATGACAGGAAGAATCAGTATAGAGGAGGGGAGGGGTCAGGACATGACAGAGAGAATCAGTATAGAGGAGGGGAGGGGTCAGGACATGACAGAGAGAATCAGTATAGAGGAGGGGAGGGGTCAGGACATGACAGGAAGAATCAGTATGGAGGAGAGGAGGGGTCAGGACATGACAGAGAGAATCAGTATAGAGGAGAGGTCAGGACATGACAGGGAGAATCAGTATAGAGGAGGGGAGGGGTCAGGACATGACAGAGAGAATCAGTATAGAGGAGGGGAGGGGTCAGGACATGACAGAGAGAATCAGTATAGAGGAGGGGAGGGGTCAGGACATGACAGAGAGAATCAGTATAGAGGAGGGGAGGGGTCAGGACATGACAGGAAGAATCAGTATAGAGGAGGGGAGGGGTCAGGACATGACAGAGAGAATCAGTATAGAGGAGGGGAGGGGTCAGGACATGACAGGAAGAATCAGTATAGAGGAGGGAGGGGTCAGGACATGACAGGAAGAATCAGTATGGAGGAGGGGAGGGGTCAGGACATGACAGGAAGAATCAGTATAGAGGAGGGGAGGGTCAGGACATGACAGGAAGAATCAGTATAGAGGAGGGGAGGGGTCAGGACATGACAGAGAGAATCAGTATAGAGGAGGGGAGGGGTCAGGACATGACAGGAAGAATCAGTATAGAGGAGGGGAGGGGTCAGGACATGACAGGAAGAATCAGTATAGAGGAGGGGAGGGGTCAGGACATGACAGAGAGAATCAGTATAGAGGAGAGGTCAGGACATGACAGAGAGAATCAGTATAGAGGAGGGGAGGGGTCAGGACATGACAGAGAGAATCAGTATAGAGGAGGGGAGGGGTCAGGACATGACAGGAAGAATCAGTATAGAGGAGGGGAGGGGTCAGGACATGACAGAGAGAATCAGTATAGAGGAGGGGAGGGGTCAGGACATGACAGAGAGAATCAGTATAGAGGAGGGGAGGGGTCAGGACATGACAGGAAGAATCAGTATAGAGGAGGGGAGGGGTCAGGACATGACAGGAAGAATCAGTATAGAGGAGGGGAGGGGAGGGGTCAGGACATGACAGGAAGAATCAGTATAGAGGAGGGAGGGGTCAGGACATGACAGGAAGAATCAGTATAGAGGAGGGGAGGGGTCAGGACATGACAGGAAGAATCAGTATAGAGGAGAGGTCAGGACATGACAGAGAGAATCAGTATAGAGGAGGGGAGGGGTCAGGACATGACAGAGAGAATCAGTATAGAGGAGGGGAGGGGTCAGGACATGACAGGAAGAATCAGTATAGAGGAGGGGAGGGGTCAGGACATGACAGAGAGAATCAGTATAGAGGAGGGGAGGGGTCAGGACATGACAGAGAGAATCAATATAGAGGAGAGGTCAGGACATGACAGAGAGAATCAGTATAGAGGAGAGGTCAGGACATGACAGGAAGAATCAGTATAGAGGAGGGGAGGGGTCAGGACATGACAGAGAGAATCAGTATAGAGGAGGGGAGGGGTCAGGACATGACAGAGAGAATCAGTATAGAGGAGGGGAGGGGTCAGGACATGACAGAGAGAATCAGTATAGAGGAGGGGAGGGGTCAGGACATGACAGGAAGAATCAGTATAGAGGAGGGGAGGGGTCAGGACATGACAGGAAGAATCAGTATAGAGGAGGGGAGGGGTCAGGACATGACAGAGAGAATCAGTATAGAGGAGAGGTCAGGACATGACAGAGAGAATCAGTATAGAGGAGAGGTCAGGACATGACAGAGAGAATCAGTATAGAGGAGGGGAGGGGTCAGGACATGACAGAGAGAATCAGTATAGAGGAGAGGTCAGGACATGACAGAGAGAATCAGTATAGAGGAGGGGAGGGGTCAGGACATGACAGGAAGAATCAGTATAGAGGAGGGGAGGGGTCAGGACATGACAGAAGAATCAGTATAGAGGAGGGGAGGGGTCAGGACATGACAGAGAGAATCAGTATAGAGGAGGGGAGGGGTCAGGACATGACAGAAGAATCAGTATAGAGGAGGGGAGGGGTCAGGACATGACAGGAAGAATCAGTATAGAGGAGGGGAGGGGTCAGGACATGACAGGAAGAATCAGTATGGAGGAGGGGAGGGGTCAGGACATGACAGGAAGAATCAGTATAGAGGAGGGGAGGGGTCAGGACATGACAGAGAGAATCAGTATAGAGGAGAGGTCAGGACATGGCCAAAACCAAGCTGTACTGGGCTGGCCTGGTTACGGATCCACTACTGAACCAAACCAAGCTGTACTGGGCTGGCCTGGTTACGGATCCACTACTGAACCAAACCAAGCTGGACTGGCCTGGTTACTGATCCACTACTGAACCAAACCAAGCTGTACTGGGCTGGAAAGGACATATCTGAGCCAGTTTAGGCCAACACTGTGTGAAAAGGTTATAAACCACTATTACCTTGTTTTGGTTTCTTGTTCTTGGATCCGTTTGGTTTGGCTTCACTACCGCAGCTGAGTAGAAGGGCTAGTGGACAGGAAGCAATACACAGTATTTATATAGCTGTACTGAAACCCACAGTCTTCACAATAGACTACCACAGAGAGCTATCCCCAGCTGTTCACAGATTGACATAATGTGGGTGTTCCTCCAATCCTCTATGATGTCACAAGAATACAGTAAAGAACAGGAAGGCCTGTTTATGCTCCCAATTCACCACTAACAGGAAGCACTGTTTATGCTCCCAGTTCACCACTAACAGGAAGGCCTGTTTATGCTCCCAGTTCACCACTAACAGGAAGGCCTTTTTATGCTCCCAATTCACCACTAACAGGAAGGCCTTTTTATGCTCCCAGTTCACCACTAACAGGAAGGCCTGTTTATGCTCCCAATTCACCACTAACAGGAAGGCCTGTTTATGCTCCCAGTTCACCACTAACAGGAAGGCCTGTTTATGCTCCCAATTCACCACTAACAGGAAGGCCTGTTTATGCTCCCAATTCACCACTAACAGGAAGGCCTGTTTATGCTCCCAATTCACCACTAACAGGAAGGCCTGTTTATGCTCCCAATTCACCACTAACAGGAAGGCCTGTTTATGCTCCCAATTCACCACTAACAGGAAGGCCTGTTTATGCTCCCAATTCACCACTAACAGGAAGGCCTGTTTATGCTCCCAATTCACCACTAACAGGAAGGCCTGTTTATGCTCCCAATTCACCACTAACAGGAAGGCCTGTTTATGCTCCCAGTTCACCACTAACAGGAAGGCCTGTTTATGCTCCCAATTCACCACTAACAGGAAGGCCTGTTTATGCTCCAAATTCACCACTAACAGGAAGGCCTGTTTATGCTCCCAATTCACCACTAACAGGAAGGCCTGTTTATGCTCCCAATTCACCACTAACAGGAAGGCCTGTTTATGCTCCCAATTCACCACTAACAGGAAGGCCTGTTTATCCCCCCAGTTCACCACTAACAGGAAGGCCTGTTTATGCTCCCAGTTCACCACTAACAGGAAGGCCTGTTTATGCTCCCAATTCACCACTAACAGGAAGGCCTGTTTATGCTCCCAATTCACCACTAACAGGAAGGCCTGTTTATGCTCCCAATTCACCACTAACAGGAAGGCCTGTTTATGCTCCCAGTTCACCACTAACAGGAAGGCCTGTTTATGCTCCCAATTCACCACTAACAGGAAGGCCTGTTTATGCTCCCAATTCACCACTAACAGGAAGGCCTGTTTATGCTCCCAATTCACCACTAACAGGAAGGCCTGTTTATGCTCCCAATTCACCACTAACAGGAAGGCCTGTTTATGCTCCCAATTCACCACTAACAGGAAGGCCTGTTTATGCTCCCAGTTCACCACTAACAGGAAGGCCTGTTTATGCTCCCAATTCACCACTAACAGGAAGGCCTGTTTATGCTCCCAATTCACCACTAACAGGAAGGCCTGTTTATGCTCCCAATTCACCACTAACAGGAAGGCCTGTTTATGCTCCCAATTCACCACTAACAGGAAGGCCTGTTTATGCTCCCAATTCACCACTAACAGGAAGGCCTGTTTATGCTCCCAATTCACCACTAACAGGAAGGCCTGTTTATGCTCCCAATTCACCACTAACAGGAAGGCCTGTTTATGCTCCCAATTCACCACTAACAGGAAGGCCTGTTTATGCTCCCAATTCACCACTAACAGGAAGGCCTGTTTATGCTCCCAGTTCACCACTAACAGGAAGGCCTGTTTATGCTCCCAGTTCACCACTAACAGGAAGGCCTGTTTATGCTCCCAGTTCACCACTAACAGGAAGGCCTGTTTATGCTCCCAGTTCACCACTAACAGGAAGGCCTGTTTATCCCCCCAGTTCACCACTAACAGGAAGGCCTGTTTATCCCCCCAGTTCACCACTAACAGGAAGGCCTGTTTATGCTCCCAGTTCACCACTAACAGGAAGGCCTGTTTATGCTCCCAGTTCACCACTAACAGGAAGGCCTGTTTATGCTCCCAGTTCACCACTAACAGGAAGGCCTGTTTATGCTCCCAGTTCACCACTAACAGGAAGGCCTGTTTATGCTCCCAGTTCACCACTAACAGGAAGGCCTGTTTATCCCCCCAGTTCACCACTAACAGGAAGGCCTGTTTATGCTCCCAGTTCACCACTAACAGGAAGGCCTGTTTATGCTCCCAGTTCACCACTAACAGGAAGGCCTGTTTATGCTCCCAGTTCACCACTAACAGGAAGGCCTGTTTATCCCCCCAGTTCACCACTAACAGGAAGGCCTGTTTATGCTCCCAGTTCACCACTAACAGGAAGGCCTGTTTATGCTCCCAATTCACCACTAACAGGAAGGCCTGTTTATGCTCCCAATTCACCACTAACAGGAAGGCCTGTTTATGCTCCCAATTCACCACTTTATTGACAACGTTTCCACCTGAAACAGATCTTCGTCAGGTCAAACAGACTGAACACTCACATCCCAAAATATACACATTTCACCTCACATGACCATTACTCACAAGAGGCATGGTGGGTGTGGATACAATTCATAATTAATCAATCACAGAGGTACAGATGGAAAGTTAAAATAATACAGTAACTACATAATCATGATCTACGTGTATTGTACAATTACAGTAACCACATAGTCATGATCTATATGTGTTGTACAATTACAGTAACTACATAATCATGATCTACATGTGTTGTACAATTACAGTAACTACATAATCATGATCTACATGTATTGTACAATTACAGTAACCACATAATCATGATCTATATACGTGTTGTACAATTACAGTAACTACATAATCATGATCTATACGTGTTGTACAATTACAGTAACTACATAATCATGATCTATATGTGTTGTACAATTACAGTAACCACAACAACCACAGATGACGATAGACTCAACACCAATGGTATTTTGGAAACATGTTCGCTATGGTTTATGTGTGTGTGCGTGTGTGTGCTTGCATGTGTGTGTTTGTTATGCGTGCATCCGTGCATCCGTGTGTGTGTGTGTGTGTGTGTGTGTGTGTGCTAACCCTTACCCAGCCAGACAGCAGTGAGGGGTGGTCTGAGCAGCATGGTGCTGGGAGGTGGAAGGCTGCTGGTCTAGTCTGTTTGATGTCAAACTAGAGCTGTCCTCGTAACTCACTCCCCCTGAGAGAGAGAGAGAAAGAGATGGGGGTGAGACAAGAGGGGATAGAGAGAGAATGGACAGAGAGAGAGATGAGAGAGAGAGAGAGAGAGAGAAGACAGAGAGAGAGAGAGAGAGAGAGAGAGAGAGAAAGAGAATGGTGAGAATGGAGATGAGAGTACAGAGAGTAACTAGAGAGAAGGAGTGTGTGTACAAAGAGGAGAGAGAGAGAGATCTAGAGAGAGAGAGAGAGAGACAGAGAGAGAGAGAGAGAGACATGAGAGAGAGAGAGAGAGAGAGAGAGAGAGAAGAGAGAATCATGAGAGAGAGAGTGTGTTTTATTGTCAGTAACTACATACTGTAGGTGCTGTAAAATGTGTTGTTTTACAGGGTCAGCCATGGGAGGGAGGGAGGGAGGGAGAGAGAGAGAGGGAGGGAGGAGGGAGGAGAGAGAGAGAGAGAGAGAGAGAGAGAGCGAGAGAGGTAGAGAGAAAGAGAGAGAGTGGAGAGTAGAGAGAAATAAGAGGGGGAGATAGAGGAGACAGAGAGAAGAGAGAAGAGAGAAGAGAGAAGATTTAGAGAGAGAGAGCTGGATAGAGAGAATGAGAGAGAGAGAGAGAGAGAGAGAGAGGGGGAGAGAGAGAGAGAGAGAGAGAGAGAGAGAGAGAGAGAGAGGGAGTCCACTAGGAGTTTTAAAAGACAAACAGCAGAAACAGATAGAAGCTGGATATAGAGAAACAGATAGAAGCTGGATATAGAGAAACAGATAGAAGCTGGATATAGAGAAACAGATAGAAGCTGGATATAGAGAAACAGATAGAAGCTGGATGTAGAGAAACAGATAGAAGCTGGATATAGAGAAACAGATAGAAGCTGGATGTAGAGAAACAGATAGAAGCTGGATATAGAGAAACAGATAGAAGCTGGATATAGAGAAACAGATAGAAGCTGGATGTAGAGAAACAGATAGAAGCTGGATGTAGAGAAACAGATAGAAGCTGGATATAGAGAAACAGATAGAAGCTGGATATAGAGAAACAGATAGAAGCTGGAGAGAGAGAAACAGATAGAAGCTGGATATAGAGAGATAGAAGCAGATAGAAGCTGGATATAGAGAAACAGATAGAAGCTGGATATAGAGAAACAGATAGAAGCTGGATATAGAGAAATAGGGAAACAGATAGAAGCTGGATATAGAGAAACAGATAGAAGCTGGATAGAGAAACAGATAGAGAGAGAAACAGATAGAAGCTGGATATAGAGAAACAGATAGAAGCTGGATATAGAGAAACAGATAGAAGCTGGATATAGAGAAACAGATAGAAGCTGGATATAGAGAAACAGATAGAAGCTGGATGTAGAGAAACAGATAGAAGCTGGATATAGAGAAACAGATAGAAGCTGGATATAGAGAAACAGATAGAAGCTGGATATAGAGAAACAGATAGAAGCTGGATATAGAGAAACAGATAGAAGCTGGATATAGAGAAACAGATAGAAGCTGGATATAGAGAAACAGATAGAAGCTGGATATAGAGAAACAGATAGAAGCTGGATATAGAGAAACAGATAGAAGCTGGATATAGAGAAACAGATAGAAGCTGGATATAGAGAAACAGATAGAAGCTGGATATAGAGAAACAGATAGAAGCTGGATATAGAGAAACAGATAGAAGCTGGATATAGAGAAACAGATAGAAGCTGGATATAGAGAAACAGATAGAAGCTGGATATAGAGAAACAGATAGAAGCTGGATATAGAGAAACAGATAGAAGAAACTGGATATAGAGAAACAGATAGAAGCTGGATATAGAGAAACAGATAGAAGCTGGATATAGAGAAACAGATAGAAGCTGGATATAGAGAAACAGATAGAAGCTGGATATAGAGAAACAGATAGAAGCTGGATATAGAGAAACAGATAGAAGCTGGATATAGAGAAACAGATAGAAGCTGGATATAGAGAAACAGATAGAAGCTGGATATAGAGAAACAGATAGAAGCTGGATATAGAGAAATAGATAGAAGCTGGATATAGAGAAACAGATAGAAGCTGGATATAGAGAAACAGATAGAAGCTGGATATAGAGAAACAGATAGAAGCTGGATGTAGAGAAACAGATAGAAGCTGGATATAGAGAAACAGATAGAAGCTGGATGTAGAGAAACAGATAGAAGCTGGATGTAGAGAAACAGATAGAAGCTGGATATAGAAAAACAGATCAGATCTAGAGGTCATGCGTCTCCTTTCAAACAGAATCAGGCCTTCAGACACATCTATCCATTACGACAGGCAATGGCAATAAGGAAAAATCACTCATCCTACGGAGTGTACTTCATCCCACCACTCGGTTCAATAAGGAAAAAGAACTCATCCTACGGGAGTGTACTTCATCCCACCACTCGGTTCAATAAGGAAAAAGCACTCATCCTACGGGAGTGTACTTCATCCCACCACTCGGTTCAATAAGGAAAAAGCACTCATCCTACGGGAGTGTACTTCATCCCACCACTCGGTTCAATAAGGAAAAAGCACTCATCCTACGGGAGTGTACTTCATCCCACCACTCGGTTCAATAAGGAAAAAGCACTCATCCTACGGGAGAGTACTTCATCCCACCACTCGGTTCAATAAGGAAAAAGCACTCATCCTACGGGAGTGTACTTCATCCCACCACTCGGTTCAATAAGGAAAAAGCACTCATCCTACGGGATGAGTACTTCATCCTACCACTCGGTTCAATAAGGAAAAAGCACTCATCCTACGGATGAGTACTTCATCCCACCACTCGGTTCAATAAGGAAAAAGCAGCGTCACGTTCAGTAAATGATCACAACACCCAGATACACAAATCCTTTCCTTCATGACTGCATACTTGTACACACAACAACAACAAAAACATCTCCTCCACCCACTGTCATTATGATTGAGAAGGAATGTTCTCTCATAGAAAAATACTCTTAAAATATCAGAGACCTGTTTAGCAGCGATGGAAAAAGTACCCAGTTGTCATACCAGAGTCAAAGTACAGATACCGTATTAATGGAAAGTGACTCAAGTAAAAGTCCCCCAGTAAAATACTACTAGAGTCAAAGTCTAAAAGTATTTGGGTTTAAAAATACTTAAGTATCAAAAGTAAAAGTATAAATCATTTCAAATTCAGTAAGCCGTTTTTTAAAATTTGTATTTATTTATTTACAGAAAGCCGGGGTCACACTCCAACATACTCAATCATCATCTACAAACAAAGCATCTGTTTAGTGAGTCCTCCAGATCAGAGGCAGTAGAGATGACCAGGGATGTTCTCTGTTTAGTGAGTCCTCCAGATCAGAGGCAGTAGGGATGACCAGGGATGTTCTCTGTTTAGTGAGTCCTCCAGATCAGAGGCAGTAGGGATGATCAGGGATGTTCTCTGTTTAGTGAGTCCTCCAGATCAGAGGCAGTAGGGATGACCAGGGATGTTCTCTGTTTAGTGAGTCCTCCAGATCAGAGGCAGTAGGGATGACCAGGGATGTTCTCTGTTTAGTGAGTCCTCCAGATCAGAGGCAGTAGGGATGACCAGGGATGTTCTCTGTTTAGTGAGTCCTCCAGATCAGAGGCAGTAGGGAGGACCAGGGATGTTCTCTGTTTAGTGAGTCCTCCAGATCAGAGGCAGTAGGGATGACCAGGGATGTTCTCTGTTTAGTGAGTCCTCCAGATCAGAGGCAGTAGGGATGACCAGGGATGTTCTCTGTTTAGTGAGTCCTCCAGATCAGAGGCAGTAGGGATGACCAGGGATGTTCTCTGTTTAGTGAGTCCTCCAGATCAGAGGCAGTAGGGATGACCAGGGATGTTCTCTGTTTAGTGAGTCCTCCAGATCAGAGGCAGTAGGGATGACCAGGGATGTTCTCTGTTTAGTGAGTCCTCCAGATCAGAGGCAGTAGGGATGACCAGGGATGTTCTCTGTTTAGTGAGTCCATTAGATCAGAGGCAGTAGGGATGACCAGGGATGTTCTCTGTTTAGTGAGTCCATTAGATCAGAGTCAGTAGGGATGACCAGGGATGTTCTCTGTTTAGTGAGTCCTCCAGATCAGAGGCAGTAGGGATGACCAGGGATGTTCTCTGTTTAGTGAGTCCTCCAGACCAGAGGCAGTAGGGAGGACCAGGGATGTTCTCTGTTTAGTGAGTCCTCCAGATCAGATTCAGTAGGGATGACCAGGGATGTTCTCTGTTTAGTGAGTCCACCAGATCAGAGGCAGTAGGGATGACCAGGGATGTTCTCTGTTTAGTGAGTCCTCCAGATCAGAGGCAGTAGGGATGACCAGGGATGTTCTCTGTTTAGTGAGTCCTCCAGACCAGAGGCAGTAGGGAGGACCAGGGATGTTCTCTGTTTAGTGAGTCCTCCAGATCAGATTCAGTAGGGATGACCAGGGATGTTCTCTGTTTAGTGAGTCCACCAGATCAGAGGCAGTAGGGAGGACCAGGGATGTTCTCTGTTTAGTGAGTCCTCCAGATCAGAGGCAGTAGGGATGACCAGGGATGTTCTCTGTTTAGTGAGTCCTCCAGATCAGAGGCAGTAGGGATGACCAGGGATGTTCTCTGTTTAGTGAGTCCTCCAGATCAGAGGCAGTCGGGAGGACCAGGGATGTTCTCTGTTTAGTGAGTCCTCCAGATCAGAAGCAGTAGGGATGACCAGGGATGTTATCCGTTTAGTGAGTCCTCCAGATCAGAGGCAGTAGGGATGACCAGGGATGTTCTCTGTTTAGTGAGTCCTCCAGATCAGAGGCAGTAGGGATGACCAGGGATGTTCTCTGTTTAGTGAGTCCTCCAGATCAGAGGCAGTCGGGAGGACCAGGGATGTTCTCTGTTTAGTGAGTCCTCCAGATCAGAGGCAGTAGGGATGACCAGGGATGTTCTCTGTTTAGTGAGTCCTCCAGATCAGAGGCAGTAGGGATGACCAGGGATGTTCTCTGTTTAGTGAGTCCTCCAGATCAGAGGCAGTAGGGATGTTCTCTGTTTAGTGAGTCCTCCAGATCAGAGGCAGTAGGGAGGACCAGGGATGTTCTCTGTTTAGTGAGTCCACCAGATCAGAGGCAGTAGGGATGACCAGGGATGTTCTCTGTTTAGTGAGTCCTCCAGATCAGAGGCAGTAGGGAGGACCAGGGATGTTCTCTGTTTAGTGAGTCCTCCAGATCAGAGGCAGTAGGGAGGACCAGGGATGTTCTCTGTTTAGTGAGTCCACCAGATCAGAGGCAGTAGGGATGACCAGGGATGTTCTCTGTTTAGTGAGTCCACCAGATCAGAGGCAGTAGGGATGACCAGGGATGTTCTCTGTTTAGTGAGTCCTCCAGATCAGAGGCAGTAGAGATGACCAGGGATGTTCTCTGTTTAGTGAGTCCTCCAGATCAGAGGCAGTAGAGATGACCAGGGATGTTCTCTGTTTAGTGAGTCTGCCAGATCAGAGGCAGTAGGGATGACCAGGGATGTTCTCTGTTTAGTGAGTCCTCCAGATCAGAGGCAGTAGAGATGACCAGGGATGTTCTCTGTTTAGTGAGTCTGCCAGATCAGAGGCAGTAGGGATGTTCTCTGTTTAGTGAGTCCTCCAGATCAGAGGCAGTAGGGATGTTCTCTGTTTAGTGAGTCCTCCAGATCAGAGGCAGTAGGGATGACCAGGGATGTTCTCTGTTTAGTGAGTCCACCAGATCAGAGGCAGTAGGGATAACCAGGGATGTTCTCTGTTTAGTGAGTCCTCCAGATCAGAGACAGTAGGGATGACCAGGGATGTTCTCTGTTTAGTGAGTCCTCCAGATCAGAGGCAGTAGGGAGGACCAGGGATGTTCTCTGTTTAGTGAGTCTGCCAGATCAGATTCAGTAGGGAGGACCAGGGATGTTCTCTGTTTAGTGAGTCTGCCAGATCAGAGGCAGTAGGGATGACCAGGGATGTTCTCTGTTTAGTGAGTCCTCCAGATCAGAGGCAGTAGGGAGGACCAGGGATGTTCTCTGTTTAGTGAGTCTGCCAGATCAGATTCAGTAGGGAGGACCAGGGATGTTCTCTGTTTAGTGAGTCTGCCAGATCAGAGGCAGTAGGGATGACCAGGGATGTTCTCTGTTTAGTGAGTCTGCCAGATCAGAGGCAGTAGGGAGGACCAGGGATGTTCTCTGTTTAGTGAGTCCTCCAGATCAGAGGCAGTAGGGATGACCAGGGATGTTCTCTGTTTAGTGAGTCCTCCAGATCAGAGGCAGTAGAGATGACCAGGGATGTTCTCTGTTTAGTGAGTCTGCCAGATCAGATTCAGTAGGGAGGACCAGGGATGTTCTCTGTTTAGTGAGTCTGCCAGATCAGAGGCAGTAGGGATGACCAGGGATGTTCTCTGTTTAGTGAGTCTGCCAGATCAGATTCAGTAGGGAGGACCAGGGATGTTCTCTGTTTAGTGAGTCTGCCAGATCAGAGGCAGTAGGGATGACCAGGGATGTTCTCTGTTTAGTGGGTCCTCCAGATCAGAGGCAGTAGGGATGTTCTCTGTTTAGTGGGTCCTCCAGATCAGAGGCAGTAGGGATGTTCTCTGTTTAGTGGGTCCTCCAGATCAGAGGCAGTAGGGATGTTCTCTGTTTAGTGAGTCCTCCAGATCAGAGGCAGTAGGGATGTTCTCTGTTTAGTGGGTCCTCCAGATCAGAGGCAGTAGGGATGACCAGGGATGTTCTCTGTTTAGTGAGTCCTCCAGATCAGAGGCAGTAGGGATGACCAGGGATGTTCTCTGTTTAGTGAGTCCTCCAGACCAGAGGCAGTAGGGAGGACCAGGGATGTTCTCTGTTTAGTGAGTCCTCCAGATCAGATTCAGTAGGGATGACCAGGGATGTTCTCTGTTTAGTGAGTCCACCAGATCAGAGGCAGTAGGGATGACCAGGGATGTTCTCTGTTTAGTGAGTCCTCCAGATCAGAGGCAGTAGGGATGACCAGGGATGTTCTCTGTTTAGTGAGTCCTCCAGACCAGAGGCAGTAGGGAGGACCAGGGATGTTCTCTGTTTAGTGAGTCCTCCAGATCAGATTCAGTAGGGATGACCAGGGATGTTCTCTGTTTAGTGAGTCCACCAGATCAGAGGCAGTAGGGATGACCAGGGATGTTCTCTGTTTAGTGAGTCCTCCAGATCAGAGGCAGTAGGGATGACCAGGGATGTTCTCTGTTTAGTGAGTCCTCCAGATCAGAGGCAGTAGGGATGACCAGGGATGTTCTCTGTTTAGTGAGTCCTCCAGATCAGAGGCAGTCGGGATGACCAGGGATGTTCTCTGTTTAGTGAGTCCTCCAGATCAGAGGCAGTAGGGATGACCAGGGATGTTCTCTGTTTAGTGAGTCCTCCAGATCAGAGGCAGTAGGGATGACCAGGGATGTTCTCTGTTTAGTGAGTCCTCCAGATAAGAGGCAGTAGGGATGACCAGGGATGTTCTCTGTTTAGTGAGTCCTCCAGATCAGAGGCAGTCGGGAGGACCAGGGATGTTCTCTGTTTAGTGAGTCCTCCAGATCAGAGGCAGTAGGGATGACCAGGGATGTTCTCTGTTTAGTGAGTCCTCCAGATCAGAGGCAGTAGGGATGACCAGGGATGTTCTCTGTTTAGTGAGTCCTCCAGATCAGAGGCAGTAGGGATGACCAGGGATGTTCTCTGTTTAGTGAGTCCTCCAGATCAGAGGCAGTAGGGAGGACCAGGGATGTTCTCTGTTTAGTGAGTCCACCAGATCAGAGGCAGTAGGGATGACCAGGGATGTTCTCTGTTTAGTGAGTCCTCCAGATCAGAGGCAGTAGGGAGGACCAGGGATGTTCTCTGTTTAGTGAGTCCTCCAGATCAGAGGCAGTAGGGAGGACCAGGGATGTTCTCTGTTTAGTGAGTCCACCAGATCAGAGGCAGTAGGGATGACCAGGGATGTTCTCTGTTTAGTGAGTCCACCAGATCAGAGGCAGTAGGGATGACCAGGGATGTTCTCTGTTTAGTGAGTCCTCCAGATCAGAGGCAGTAGAGATGACCAGGGATGTTCTCTGTTTAGTGAGTCCTCCAGATCAGAGGCAGTAGAGATGACCAGGGATGTTCTCTGTTTAGTGAGTCTGCCAGATCAGAGGCAGTAGGGATGACCAGGGATGTTCTCTGTTTAGTGAGTCCTCCAGATCAGAGGCAGTAGAGATGACCAGGGATGTTCTCTGTTTAGTGAGTCTGCCAGATCAGAGGCAGTAGGGATGTTCTCTGTTTAGTGAGTCCTCCAGATCAGAGGCAGTAGGGATGTTCTCTGTTTAGTGAGTCCTCCAGATCAGAGGCAGTAGGGATGACCAGGGATGTTCTCTGTTTAGTGAGTCCACCAGATCAGAGGCAGTAGGGATAACCAGGGATGTTCTCTGTTTAGTGAGTCCTCCAGATCAGAGACAGTAGGGATGACCAGGGATGTTCTCTGTTTAGTGAGTCCTCCAGATCAGAGGCAGTAGGGAGGACCAGGGATGTTCTCTGTTTAGTGAGTCTGCCAGATCAGATTCAGTAGGGAGGACCAGGGATGTTCTCTGTTTAGTGAGTCTGCCAGATCAGAGGCAGTAGGGATGACCAGGGATGTTCTCTGTTTAGTGAGTCCTCCAGATCAGAGGCAGTAGGGAGGACCAGGGATGTTCTCTGTTTAGTGAGTCTGCCAGATCAGATTCAGTAGGGAGGACCAGGGATGTTCTCTGTTTAGTGAGTCGGCCAGATCAGAGGCAGTAGGGTTGACCAGGGATGTTCTCTGTTTAGTGAGTCTGCCAGATCAGAGGCAGTAGGGGTGACCAGGGATGTTCTCTGTTTAGTGAGTCCTCCAGATCAGAGGCAGTAGGTAGGACCAGGGATGTTCTCTGTTTAGTGAGTCCTCCAGATCAGAGGCAGTAGGGGTGACCAGGGATGTTCTCTGTTTAGTGAGTCTGCCAGATCAGAGACAGTAGGGAGGACCAGGGATGTTCTCTGTTTAGTGAGTCTGCCAGATCAGAGGCAGTAGGGATGACCAGGGATGTTCTCTGTTTAGTGAGTCTGCCAGATCAGATTCAGTAGGGAGGACCAGGGATGTTCTCTGTTTAGTGAGTCTGCCAGATCAGAGGCAGTAGGGATGACCAGGGATGTTCTCTGTTTAGTGAGTCCTCCAGATCAGTGGCAGTAGGGATGACCAGGGATGTTCTCTGTTTAGTGAGTCCTCCAGGTCAGAGGCAGTAGGGAGGACCAGGGATGTTCTCTGTTTAGTGAGTCCTCCAGTTCAGAGGCAGTAGGGATGACCAGGGATGTTCTCTGTTTAGTGAGTCCTCCAGATCAGAGGCAGTAGTGATGACCAGGGATGTTCTCTGTTTAGTGAGTCCTCCAGATCAGAGGCAGTAGGGAGGACCAGGGATGTTCTCTGTTTGGTGAGTCCTCCAGACCAGAGGCAGTAGGGATGACCAGGGATGTTCTCTGTTTAGTGAGTCCTCCAGACCAGAGGCAGTAGGGATGACCAGGGATGTTCTCTGTTTAGTGAGTCCTCCAGCTCAGAGGCAGTCGGGAGGACCAGGGATGTTCTCTGTTTAGTGAGTCCTCCAGATCAGAGGCAGTAGGGAGGACCAGGGATGTTCTCTGTTTGGTGAGTCCTCCAGACCAGAGGCAGTAGGGATGACCAGGGATGTTCTCTGTTTAGTGAGTCCTCCAGCTCAGAGGCAGTCGGGAGGACCAGGGATGTTCTCTGTT
Source organism: Oncorhynchus keta (assembly GCF_023373465.1). Lineage (NCBI taxonomy): Eukaryota > Metazoa > Chordata > Actinopteri > Salmoniformes > Salmonidae > Oncorhynchus > Oncorhynchus keta. Next base: position 32,062,179 of record NC_068423.1, on the reverse strand, counting down.
TAGTGAGTCCTCCAGATCAGAGGCAGTAGGGAGGACCAGGGATGTTCTCTGTTTAGTGAGTCCTCCAGATCAGAGGCAGTAGGGATGACCAGGGATGTTCTCTGTTTAGTGAGTCCTCCAGATCAGAGGCAGTAGGGATGACCAGGGATGTTCTCTGTTTAGTGAGTCCTCCAGATCAGAGGCAGTAGGGAGGACCAGGGATGTTCTCTGTTTAGTGAGTCCTCCAGATCAGAGGCAGTAGGGATGACCAGGGATGTTCTCTGTTTAGTGAGTCCTCCAGATCAGAGGCAGTAGGGATGACCAGGGATGTTCTCTGTTTAGTGAGTCCTCCAGATCAGAGGCAGTAGGGATGACCAGGGATGTTCTCTGTTTAGTGAGTCCTCCAGATCAGAGGCAGTAGGGATGACCAGGGATGTTCTCTGTTTAGTGAGTCCTCCAGATCAGAGGCAGTAGGGATGACCAGGGATGTTCTCTGTTTAGTGAGTCCTCCAGATCAGAGGCAGTAGGGATGACCAGGGATGTTCTCTGTTTAGTGAGTCCTCCAGATCAGAGGCAGTAGGGATGACCAGGGAGGTTCTCTGTTTAGTGAGTCCTCCAGATCAGAGGCAGTAGGGATGACCAGGAATGTTCTCTGTTTAGTGAGTCCACCAGATCAGAGGCAGTAGAGATGACCAGGGATGTTCTCTGTTTAGTGAGTCCTCCAGATCAGATTCAGTAGGGATGACCAGGTATGTTCTCTATTTAGTGAGTCCGCCAGATCAGAGGCAGTAGGGATGACCAGGGATGTGCTCTGTTTAGTGAGTCCTCCAGATCAGAGGCAGTAGGGATGACCAGGGATGTTCTCTGTTTAGTGAGTCTGCCAGATCAGAGGCAGTAGGGAGGACCAGGGATGTTCTCTGTTTAGTGAGTCCTCCAGATCAGAGGCAGTAGATGACCAGGGATGTTCTCTGTTTAGTGAGTCCTCCAGATCAGAGGCAGTAGGGATGACCAAGGATGTTCTCTGTTTAGTGAGTCTATGTTGAGTACATCTGAAATGTTTACTATGTACATATGTTATTGCCAATTGGTCAATGCTTTAACATGTGCAGAACAAATTATATATAACCATTTTCGAAGGTTCTATAAAGAATTGTGCTTGCAAGGTTCTAAGTGGAATCTGTATAATGCTATAAAGAACCCTTTCCTAAGGTTCTAAAAAGAATCATGCTCACAAGATTCTAAGTGGAACCTATATGGTGCTATAAAGAACCCTTTCCTAATGTTGTATAGGCGGGTTTGCTGACAACGTCACGAAAACTGTGCGTGCGATTCCAAGGGGCAGGGGGCGTGTGTTGTTAGGTTTCTGGATAGCCAGGTAGCTAGCAACAATGACAAGAAACTGCCCTGATTGTGGATAGCCAGGTAGCTAGCAACAATGACAAGAAGCTGCCCTGATTCTGAACGGTCTGGTAGCTAGCAACAATGACAAGAAGCTGCCCTGATTCTGAACGGTCAGGTAGCTAGCAACAATGACAAGAAGCTGCCCTGATTCTGGATAGCCAGGTAGCTAGCAACAATGACAAGAAGCTGCCCTGAGTCTGGATAGCCAGGTAGCTAGCAACAATGACAAGAAGCTGCCCTGATTCTGGATAGCCAGGTAGCTAGCAACAATGACAAGAAGCTGCCCTGATTCCGAACGGTCAGGTAGCTAGCAACAATGACAAGAAGCTGCCCTGATTCTGGATAGCCAGGTAGCTAGCAACAATGACAAGAAGCTGCCCTGATTCTGGATGGTCAGGTAGCTAGCAACAATGACAAGAAGCTGCCCTGATTCTGGATAGCCAGGTAGCTAGCAACAATGACAAGAAGCTGCCCTGATTCTGGATGGTCAGGTAGCTAGCAACAATGACAAGTAGATCATTTTGTACTATAGAACCGCACAGGGATTTATTCTGTTTAACCATAATGTTACATTGTTAAACTTCTCTAGGTGTTATTATTGTGTTGATAATTGTCTATTTGAATCAGGTGTGGTAGCTCTGGTACAGCTGTGGGTCCCTGAAGAGAGAACTGAGGCCCTCTGGTACAGCTGTGGGTCCCTGAGGAGAGACCTGAGACCCTCTGGTACAGCTGGGGGGTCCCTGAGGAGAGAACTGAGACCCTCTGGTACAGCTGTGGGTCCCTGAGGAGAGAACTGAGACCCTCTGGTACAGCTGGGGGTCCCTGAGGAGAGAACTGAGACCCTCTGGTACAGCTGTGGGTCCCTGAGGAGAGAACTGAGACCCTCTGGTACAGCTGTGGGTCCCTGAGGAGAGACCTGAGACCCTCTGGTACAGCTGTGGGTCCCTGAGGAGAGAACTGAGACCCTCTGGTACAGCTGTGGGGTTCCTGAGGAGAGAACTGAGACCCTCTGGTACAGCTGTGGGTCCCTGAGGAGAGAACTGAGACCCTCTGGTACAGCTGTGGGTCCCTGAGGAGAGAACTGAGACTCCCTGGAACAGCTGTGGGTCCCTGAGGAGAGAACTGAGACCCTCTGGTACAGCTGTGGGTCCCTGAGGAGAGAACTGAGACCCACTGACTTAGTCAACTGTTCTCAAACGACACAAGACCATAATGTGAGTCTTTCAGAAGACACCATCACTGGCCATAGTCAAAGTACTGTAAGCAAACCACTCCCCCAGGTCCCACAGGTAGAACTCTAGTCCCCAGGTGGAACGCTAGTCCCCAGGTAGAACTCTAGTCCCCAGGTAGAACTCTAGTCCCCAGGTAGAACTCTCGTCCACAGGTAGAACTCTAGTCCCCAGGTAGAACTCTAGTCTCCAGGTAGAACTCTAGTCCCCAGATAGAACTCTAGTCCCCAGGTGGAACTCTAGTCCCCAGGTAGAACTCTCGTCCACAGGTAGAACTCTCGTCCCCAGGTAGAACTCTAGTCCACAGGTAGAACTATAGTCCCCAGGTAGAACTCTAGTCCCCGGGTGGAACTCTAGTCCCCAGGTGGAACTCTAGTCCCCGGATAGAACTCTAGTCCCTAGGTGGAACTCTAGTCCCCGGATAGAACTCTAGTCCCTAGGTGGAACTCTAGTCCCCAGGTAGAGCTCTAGTCCCCAGGTGGAACTCTAGTCCCCAGGTGGAACTCCCTTACACAGGACGGGGACAGTAGGGTAGAACTCCAGTCCCCAGGTCCCTTACATGGGACGCGGACAGTAGGGTAGAACTCCAGTCCCCAGGTCCCCTAAACAGGACGGGGCAGTAGGGTAGAACTCCAGTCCCCAGGTCCCCTAAACAGGACGGGGGCAGTAGGGTAGAACTCCAGTCCCCAGGTCCCCTAAACAGGACGGGGGCAGTAGGGTAGAACTCCAGTCCCCAGGTCCCCTAAACAGGACGGGGGCAGTAGGGTAGAACTCCAGTCCCCAGGTCCCCTAAACAGGACGGGGGCAGTAGGGTAGAACTCCAGTCCCCAGGTCCCCTAAACGGGATGGGGATAGTAGGGTAGAACTCCAGTCCCCAGGTCCCTTACACGGGACGGGGGCAGTAGGGTCGAACTCCAGTCCCCAGATACCTCCCTCTACAAGGGCAGCAGGGTAGAACTCCAGTCCCCAGATACCTCCCTGTACAAGGGCAGCAGGGTAGAACTCCAGTCCCCAGATACCTCCCTCTACAAGGGCAGCAGGGTAGAACTCCAGTCCCCAGATACCTCCCTCTACAAGGGCAGCAGGGTAGAACTGTGTTGACAGATGTGTTGAGTGAAACCGACGATTAGATTCTGTTATCAAAGGAATGCTGGCACCATGTGTCTCGCTCTCTCAGCACAGAGTCAGACCTACCGTTGGCAGGCTGGACATGATCAAATATGATAGGACCATGTCTAGTGACCCCATGCAGGGCTCGACTCGCGGTAGTAAATGAGAAAAAGACCAGGAATCAATCCCAGTTCTGATACAGAGCAGTGCAATGGACCGCCGTCAATGCTTTTAAAGGTAAGGTCTGTCTTCAGGTTGTCTACCAGTATGTCTTCAGGTTGTCTACCAGTATGTCTTCAGGTTGTCTACCAGTATGTCTTCAGGGTCTCTACCAGTATGTCTGTCTTCAGGGTGTCTACCAGTATGTCTGTCTTCAGGGTGTCTACCAGTATGTCTTCAGGTTGTCTACCAGTATGTCTTCAGGTTGTCTACCAGTATGTCTGTCTTCAGGTTGTCTACCAGTATGTCTTCAGGGTGTCTACCAGTATGTCTGTCTTCAGGTTGTCTACCAGTATGTCTTCAGGTTGTCTACCAGTATGTCTGTCTTCAGGTTGTCTACCAGTATGTCTTCAGGTTGTCTACCAGTATGTCTGTCTTCAGGTTTTCTACCAGTATGTCTTCAGGTTGTCTACCAGTATGTCTTCATGTTGTCTACCAGTATGTCTGTCTTCAGGTTGTCTACCAGTATGTCTTCAGGTTGTCTACCAGTATGTCTTCAGGTTGTCTACCAGTATGTCTTCAGGTTGTCTACCAGTATGTCTGTCTTCAGGTTGTCTACCAGTATGTCTTCAGGTTGTCTACCAGTATGTCTTCAGGTTGTCTACCGGTATGTCTTCAGTATGTCTTCAGGTTGTCTATCAGTATGTCTTCAGGTTGTCTACCAGTATGTCTTCAGTATGTCTTCAGGTTGTCTATCAGTATGTCTTCAGGTTGTCTACCAGTATGTCTTCA